>NC_026003.2:8334822-8434755 GCF_000442705.2 Elaeis guineensis | reverse complement strand
AAATTAAAAATAATATCATTCATATAAAATATAGGAAGATGGGTTTATGGGTTAGATAGATCAGATCCTCTTAATTGGGTTAGACCCTAAGATCAGAATCAAAGATTAAATAGACTAAATAGAGAAATTAATTAAGTCTAATCAAAAGTTGAATTAGATTAAATCAAAATTTTTCTAGAGCCAATACAATAGTTGTAGTTGATCGAGTCTATATTTTTAGTTAGACCCAAATGGACTTTGATCTCTAGCTCAGCGGTTGAATCCAAATCTATAAGTTGATGGAGTTAAAATTGATTAACCAGTTAGTGTCTAAGATAAATTTGACAGTCTTGATCGGTGGTCATTAATTGAAAGCTACTCACATAGATTGAGTCTACGACGAGTTAATGGTATATCCCTCCCACCGATCTCACTTATCTGGCTAATATGATGAATCATATTTTGATCAAATCGCTTAATAATTAGAGTTGACCCATGCTTACTAGAAAATCAGTTCGACTGATTTCGGTGCCCTTAGTTCAACTTGTCTTAGTCCTTCCTCATCATGACTTGGTGAAATCAGTGAGAGGATTGATGACTTATCATTGGACCAGCTAATTTCTAATTTATCTTGATCTGACTTGATGAAGTCAGTGAAAAAATTATGATTAGCTGGTCTAGATCTTTAATTCTATTAAATTATATTAACTAAATTTTTTAAATTATTAGATCCATAAAATGAGCTGGTTATGGAGATAACTAGATCAGAGCCTCCCATTAAGGTGAATGGTAATAGGTTCATTATTTCAGATTGATATTGCAGATGCCATATGTATGGTATTTCTCTGAATAATAAATTTATTATTCATTATATGATGACTCTACTATATTATCTGATGAATGGTTGGATTGGTCGAGCCATAAGCGAGCCTGATCATTCATTAGTTAGAATCACTGAGTAGGTTCATATTAATGGTTGGACCTAACCAAAATTTGAGTGGAAGCCCTTAGCTTCCTAAAATAAAATCTTAGATGAAACTAATTACTAAAAATTATTTTAAAAAAATAATTGATTGAGAACCTACCCATAGATGCACTTGGATTGGCCGAGCCATACTTGGACCCATATGCAGTCTGTGTGGATTCTAGTACCCACTAAGGAATTAAGATAATTCTTCGAATTAGAGGTAGAGGCTATCAATTCGTATAAAATAGTGAAAGAATCTTTAGACTAAAGTCTATATCTTTAGACTTAATTAATTCATATACTAATTAGGTCTGTATTTTTATTTTTTTTAGAAATAGCAAAAATCGTGTCGCTCTACTCACTGTTTGATAATGATGAGCTTATTGGACCCAACTTTGATAGTCAGTATAGAAAGTTAAACATTGGTCTTGTGTTCAATCTAGCTAAGAAGTCTAAAGCTGAACCAAGTCAAGCAGAATATGACCCGAATAGGCTAAAGAGAAATGAACAATTAGTTGCTGGTCAAGGTGCTTATATGATAACACCTTATAATTTTTCTATATGTGACACTACTACCTAGATATTAGATATCGAAAGTCTAGTTTATATTTGCAATTTATTGTAAGAACTTCAAATTAGTAAAAAATTTGAGAATGGTGAGAGATTCGTGAATGTGGAAGATGGAAGTCAAATTCTAATCTTACTTCAGGAGTCATTGAGCTTGTTTTCAAATCCAATAGTATCATTTTGAGTGATTGTCATTATTATCCATCTTTCTTGATGAATATAATTTTTGTTGGCCTTTTGGTCAAAGATGGTTATAGTTTATCAATAAAGAATGATTATTGTGATATCATTATGAATGATGTTATAATAATGCGAGGATAGTTAAGAAATGGCATCTATATTTTGTCACAACTTGTGAGTGTAATGTATACTCTAAATAAATATTCTAAGTTAGATATGTTAGAAAATATGTCTCAAAAGTCAATCGTCAACCTGTTGACGGTTGAGCAACCTTGTATTGTAATTGATTTGTTAATAAATTAAATATATTTTTGATATTTTCATCACAAGTTTTCATCTTCTAATGAACTCCGTTGTTGTGATGAAGTTCTTAGGACTATTTAGGTTCGATAAAGAGATGATTTATCGATTAATCCTTAAAACTATTCACGATCAAATGATAGGCTGTTAATAAGGACGACAGCTTCCATCGAGCATAGATCGCTGTAGGCCATATGGGTTGGTTATCCTCTTAACCAAGGGTGTGAAAATACTGGTATGGCATACAGGTGAGATATAAGGGTACATCATCATTGAACGTGACCAACTTCAGAGCATTCTGCTGTCGAGAATGTCTCTGATGGGATATAGGTATAAGTATCCCTTAGACCTGAGATCGCCTCAGTGACTTGCAAGCAACTCACTGTGCTTTGATACTGGACTAACTGAATTTTTAATTCAGTAATGAAAGGTTCTGGGCACAGTCAAGTACTTACGAAGTCAGAGTGTGATCAAGATGGGATTAACCACTCTAAAAGTTGGAGAAGAATGAGTCGATGTATTTCAATTTAGCAAAACCTTGATCAGGATAATCCATCAGATGGATTTGATATTTTGAAATACAATGTGAACAACCTGATCAGAGTTGATAGTGGAACTCTGAGGTGTCCTATGAGTATTTTGGTCAAGAGGATGAATTATGTGAAAACTATATCCGCATGGGTTCTAAGGATATTGTTCTACACATTCGACCTATTCGGTCGTCAGGTACCATTACTAGATGGTCACTTTGATTGGTACAAAAATTTATTTTTATACTACCAGCTTAGGTTTGAACCTATGAGATCACACATATTAGAGTTCACAATCCGATCGGATGATTGATCAACAATTAAGAATCGTTCTAGGGTTAAACGATCAATACGATTGACATTTAACCTAGTGCAAGTATTGCAGGAGGATCGATTAGCAATTCGATTGCTAATTAACTTAATTTGATTAAACTAATGGGTTGAGATTAAGTCTAATTGAATATAATTTAATTAAATTTAGTTTGGATTTGATTGGATCAAGTTCAATTGGTTTATTAGATAAGCCAAGTGAAAGAAAAAATTAGTCCTAGTTCAATTAAGACTTGGGTCAACCTAATTTTAATTCGATTAAAAAATTAAATCAGATTTAAATCTAATTTAATTTGATTAAATTAGGTCCTTAATTAGGTTAAGACCTATTTTAATTGGATTGATTTGGTTTTGGTTTGATTTGCCTTGAGAAACCAAATTTGAACAAGTCATAGATTGAATCCTAGTAAGACTAGGATTCCACCTTGCACCACCTTAGCCCCACACCCACTCTCTCTTATTTTGTATGACAAAACCTTCTCTCCCAGGCCTTCATGCATGCCCAAAGCTTTTTACTCTTTCTCTCTTACATGGAATGTGGTTGTGGACCAAGTCAAAGTAGGAATTAGTTTGGATTTCAAATTCTATGAGATAGAATTTTAGGAAACCAAAATTCTTTCCTTATGGCACTGATTTTATCCAGATTTTTTCTAAAATTTTTGTGATTTTTATGGAACATATTGTGTACCCTTTGCTGGTGGTCCATGGCAGAAAAAGAAGGAGGGGGCACCCAAGAGTTGGGCACCACTTGTCTTGCCCTGTTTGGATTTTTTTTGACTAGGTATTTGACCTAGACAAGGATTCTTCATATCTCATTATTTAAAATGAATTTCTTCTTAAAATTTTTGTGAATTATAGAGCATTGAGAGACCTTTGGGATGTGTAAAAATCATGGAGAAAGAACATTCAGGCATGGAGATATAATGGACACAAAACTAAGTGTCTGGGTTAGAGCAAAAAGAAGAAGAAGAGGGTCTTCTTGTAGGGTTGCTGAGTTCACCTCTTTCCTTCCTCCATCTGTGAGTTTTCTGAGAGTGTCTCACATTTAAAACTCCTTCTCCTACTTCTCATCTTTGAAAGAATCTAAATCAAGAAGAAGAGGTATCTAATCGACCATCGAAGAAGGATCAGCACAGTACTAGCATACTATGCTGATTTTCTGGATCAGGACTTCTGATCGTGATTCGTGGGCTCGTGTGGATGACTCCTAGAGGTTAGACGCATGTGCGGCTTACAACATCATCCTCAAGCTTAGATCAGCAAAGTTAGAACATCTAACTTACAAGTAATATATCTGATCTATTATATTTTACATACATTAGATGTAGTATAGAAACATGTTGATATGATCAACATGTAGTTCTTGCTCTTTATATTTAAATTTTTGATTTAATATCATGTAATAATTATATAATAGGATCTTAGATCTAGAGATTTTTTAATTTTATAAGATAAATTTTAATTTATTTTAGTCTTCCACTGCCTGATCTTGAAAAAATTTCAAGATCTAACCCTGAAACCCTAGATCTGGTTCCTTCAATTGATATCAGAGCCTAGGTTGTTTATTACATGATTATTTATACATGCTTAGATTATTTCTTAGATTAGATCTAATTTATAATTTAATTATTAAATCTAAAATTAAAATTTTTAGATCAATCACAAACTGTAGGTTGTCCTGCTGTAAGGTTTACCCCTTACAGCGCAAAGGTTGTCCAAGTTTGTGTAGATCTATCTTTAATCATAAATTTATTAGATATGATCTATATTAAATTTATGATTTATTAGATTTAAAAAATATTTAAATCTAAAATAAAATCTTTTGTTAATAATTTTCATAAAAGAACCATCATATATTTGTCTGAGAAATTTGTGCAGTTTAAAGTTGAAATTGTTTCAATTATATGAACCTGTTTAGATTAGATCTAAAGTAGTTTCTTACTTATTTCACTTGTATTTTGATTATGAATCAAACATGCAACTTGATTGGTAGAACCATATTGTAAAAATATTTTACAAATATAAAAATTATTTTCAAAAAGCCGAACCCCAACCCTCAGCCCAAAACTTAATTGAAATTAAAAAGTTATTTGATTAGGTTCTAGGATTGTGAATTGAAGAACCTAAGACACAAACCATAACACATTGGGTTAATGGGTTAGTGAGAATTAGGTCCATTAATTGGGTTAGACCTAAGGTTAGATTAAAGATGGACTTAATTAGAGAATTGACTAAATCTAATCAATTGTTGTCTTAGATTAGGTCAAGGATTCTCTAGATCAATTACAATAGTTGTAGTTGGTCAAGTCCATGTCTTTAACGAGAACCAAAGGGACTTGATTCTTGGTAAGCGGTCTAGCACGAACTGTTAGGTTGATCTAATTGAAACTAATTAAACTAGTTGGTGTCTAAGGTAAACCAGATCGGTGATTTTTAATTGGCAGCCTACTTACCTAGCCATTTCTAAGGATGTCTAAGGTAAGCTTTGACAGACCCTCCCATCGATCGAATTTACCTGGCCTCTTGATGAAATTATGTTTTGATCGAATTACTTGACTATTCGAGCTGACCCATGTCAGCTAGGTAAATCAGTGTGACTGATTTAGGTGCTCCTAGACCAGCCCTTTTAATGATCTCCCTTAAGCTGACTTGGTGAAGCAAGTGGGAGGATCATAATAAGCTGGTTCATCTGACCTCCTCCTCTAAATCAATTAAATCTTTTAAAATTATTAGGTCCTTAAAATGAAATAGTTATGGTGATAACTAGATCATAGCCTCCCATTAAGTGGATGATAATGGATCCATCAGTTAGATAATCATTGGAGGCCCAAAGGCCTGGTGCTTATCGACTGATGGAATTATCATTCATAATATGATTTCTTGACTACATCTTTCTAAATGGTGGTTAGGTTAGCCAACTAAAATTGGAACTAATCATTCATTGGCTAGATGGGCCAGGTATGGTCATGTTAATGGTTGGACCTAACCAGACCTTTTCAGTGGAGGCCAAAGCCTACTGATTAGGGATTGGGATAAAATTAAAATTACTAAAAATTATTTAAAAAAATAATTGGTTATGAACCTACCCTTAGATGTACATGGGTTGGCCAACCAAAGTTGGACTTGTGTGCAGTCTAAGTGGATTCTAGTACCCACTAAGAATTAGGATAATTCCTTGAATTGGAGGTAGAGGCTACCAATTCAAATAAAATAATGGGAGAAACCTTTTGATTAAAGTCTAAATCTTTAGGTTTAATGATACAATTACTAATTAGGTTATGATTTTTCTTTGTACAGATATGGCCACTTTTTTATCACTCCGATCATTATTGGATAATGAAAATTTGGTGGGACCTAACTTCGGTAGCTGGTACTGAAAGTTGAAGATTATCCTGGAGTATAAACGGATCCTATATGTGACAACGGATCCTACACCTGAGGAGCCAGCTGCCAATGCATGTGGAACAGTCAGAGACACTTACCAGAAGTGGCTCAGTGATCGGACCACGGTGCGCTGCATCATGCTGGCTGCCATGAGCAACGAGTTCAGTCACAGATTTGAGATGGCTCAGCCAAAGGACATGCTTCAAGTGTTGGAGGATGCCTTTGGCACACCCGATGAGTGGAGAGGCACAAGACTAGTTGTGCCATCTTCAATGCCAAAATGGGGATGGTGCCTCTGTCACTGATCATGTATTGTACATGATCGAGCTGATGGAGCGTTTGAGCAAGCTCGGCTTTTCTTGCATGAGCAGCTTGGGAAAGATGCAATACTGAACTCGCTGCCAAGTCTTATCTCCCATTCCTCACTCATTATAGAATGACAAAGCCTGAAGTAAACTACCACGGGTTACTGGGGTTGCTTCAGAACTTTGAGAAGGATCACCAACTCCACAAGGAGTCGGTGAACTTAGTGGGAGGTTCGTCTTCTGGTTCTCGACCTTTGAGAAAGGGAAGAAGAACAAGAAGAAAAAAGTGAAGAAGGTACAAGTTCAGACTGGGACATCAGTGCAGGCCAGACCAGAAAGATCAAGCCTGATAAGAGTCAAGCTGAATGCTTCTTTTGCAAGAAGTGGAGGCACTGGAAGAGGAACTGTCCTCAGTACATTGCCTCCCTGGATCCGAACAAACAGAGAAAGAAGCAAGCTGTTGCTGGGCAAATTTTTATATGATAACTCCTTGCAATTTCTCTATTTGTGATATAACTGACTGGGTATTGATACTGGTAGCCCTTACCATATTTGTAATTCATTGCAGGGGTTGCAGGTCAGTAGGAGATTCGAGCAAGACGAGAGGTTCCTGAATGTTGGAGATGGAAGATCAGTTCCAGTTCTAGCATTAGAAATCTTGAAACTTGTATTTGAGTCCCATACCATTATTCTTAATAATTATCATTTATGTCCCAATTTCTTTTTAAATATTATTTCTGTAGACCTTCTGACCAAAAATGATTATGAAATTTCAATAAAGAAATAAGTTTGTAATATCATTATGAATGGTGTTACTATTTTTTGTGGACATTTGAACAATGGTGTGTATATGTTATCACAACTTGTTAACGTAGTCTATTCTACTGACAACATCCTAGATTAGATAGTGTATCAGATATCTACTTATGGCACTGTAGGCTAGATCATATAAACAAGAACAGGATAAATAATTGACTCAAGAGGGAATCCTCGAAGTCAGTGATTGTGAATCACTTCCAACCTGTGAGTCCTGTCTTCTTGGTAAAATGATCAAGTCATCTTTTACTGAAAAGGTGAGAGAGCTACTGAGCTTTTGGCCTAGTACATACTGATGTATGCGGGCCTATGAGCACAAGTGCTAGAGGTGGATATTTTTACTTCATCACTTTCACGTATGATCTATCCAGACATAGATAGGTCTATCTGATGAAGCATAAGTCAGATTCATTTGAAATGTTCAAACGATTTCGAAGTGAAGTAGAAAAATAAACTGAGAAGAGTATTAAAACTCTTCGTCTGATCGAGGAGGGGAATACTTTCTGGTGAGTTTTTACATATCTAGGAGAGAATGAGATTCTCTCCCAATGGACTCCTCCAGGAACACCACAGCATAATGGTGTGTCTGAAAGGAGAAATCGGATTCTGTTAGACATGGTCCGATCCATGATAGGTTTTGCCAGCTTGTTGATATCCTTCTGGGGATATGCACTCGAATCGGCCTGTTATCTGTTAAATAGGGTTTCAAGTAAATCTGTAATTAAGACTCCATATAAGATATGGATAGGGCGTAAGCCAGCACTTTCACACCTTAGGGTCTGGGGGTGCCCGGCCTATGTCAAACGGTTAGTTACAGATAAACTTGGACCTAGGTCTGACAAATGCACATTCATAGGGTACCCCAAAAAGACCAAAAGATATTTTTTCTACTATACTGATGAACAAAAGGTGTTCGTCAGCCTTAAGACAACCTTTTTAGAAAAAATTTCCTTGGTGAAGGAACCGTTGCCTCTAAGGTTGAACTTGATGAAGTTCAACAGGTAGAAGGACCGACACCAATAGCTGAACCTGAGTCGGATTTGATTAGATCAGATTCAGAGCCCAATGTACCTGCACCATTAAGGTGATCCGATAGAGTACCATGTCAGTTGGACAGATACTATGGTTTCTTGATCCGGACGGTGATCCCATCGAACTGATGAGAACGATGAGGATCCGATTACCTATATGGATGCAATGCAGAGATCTGATTCTGAAAAATGGCTTGAAGCCATTAAATCTGAAATGGAGTCTATGAAGGTCAACGATGTATGGACATTGGTTGACCCACCTGAAGGGGTTAAACTCATTGGGTGTAAATGGGTCTTCAAAAGGAAGAGGGGTGCAGATGAAAAGGTGGAGACCTATAAAGCCGTCTGGTTGTCAAGGGGTATCATCAACATTATGGTATTGACTATAACGAGACGTTCTCTCCTATGGCAATGCTCAAATCCATTTGGATAATACTTGCAATAGCTGCCCATCTGGATTTTGAGATCTGACGATGGATGTAAAGACAGCTTTCCTAAATGGAGAGCTGATCGAAGAGATGTATATAATACAACCTGAGGGTTTACATCCATAGATGAGTCCAAAGTGTGCAAGCTTCAGAGATCCATTTATGGATTGAAGCAAGCTTCTCGGAGTTGGAACATGCATTTTGATAAGGTAATCGAAACGTATGACTTCGTTAAGAATGGAGAAAAGCCCTGCATCTATAAATGGATAAATGGTCCAGTTGTGATATTCCTTATCTTGTACGTGGATGACATTCTCTTAATCAGGAATGACATCCCCACACTATAGGGAATAAAAGTTTGGTTGTCATCGCAATTTTCTATGAAGGACTTGGGTGAAGCATTCTACATCCTAGGGATGAAGATCTATAGGGATAGATCTAAAAGGATGCTTGGATTATCCCAGTACACATACATAGATACTGTGCTGAAGAGGTTCAGCATGGAGAATTCCAAGAAGGCTATCTACCGATAGGTCATGAAATTTTGCTCTCTAAGAAGGATTGTCTGACAACTCCTGAAGAGAGAGAGTGTATAAGTAGAGTCCATATGCTTCGATCGTGGGATCTATCATGTACGTCATGATATATACAAGGTCAAATGTAGCATACTCACTAGGAGTAGTGAGTAGACACCAATCTGATCCTAGAGAAAATCACTGAAAAGTGGTTAAAGCCATCCTTAAGTATTTGAAAAATACTAAAGACCAATGGTTGGTTTATGGCGAGTCAGATCTGAAACTTGTGGGGCTCACAGACTCCAGCTTTCAATCTGATCATGATGACAGCAGAAGCGTATCGGGTTATATCTTTACTCTGAATGGTGGAGCCATCTGCTAGAAGAGTTCCAAGCAGCATACTGTAGCAGATTTGTTTGTGAGGTGGAGTACATCATAGCATCGGATGCCACGAAGGAAGCTGTGTGGTTGAAAAAAATTATCATCGAGCTCGGAGTAGCACCCTCCCTTGATGGTCCGGTCCTGCTCTACTGCGATAGCACTGGTGCCATAGCTCAGGCGAAGGAACCCAAAGTACACCAATGGATGAAGTACATTTTGCACCACTTCCACCTGATCTGAAAGATCGTGGATCGAGGTGACGTCGACCTTCGAAAGATCGACAGAAAGGAGAACCTGACCGACCCCTTCACTAAAGCCCTGACGATAAAGGAGTTCGACAACCACAAGTCGAAGATAGATATTAGATACTGTGCCGAGTGACTTTAGGACAAGTGAGAGTTGTTGAAAAATATGTCTCAAAAGTCAATCGTCAACCTGTTGACGGTTGAGCAATCTTGTATTGTAATTGATTTATTTTTTAATTAAAATATATTTTTGATATTTTCATCACAAGTTTTCATTTCTAATAAACTCTGTTGCTGTGATGAAGTTCTTAGGACTATTTAGGTTCGATAAAGAGAGGATTTATCGATTAGTCCTTAAAACTGTTCACGATCAAATGATAGGCTGTTAATAAGGATGACAGCTTCTATCGAGCATAGGTCACTGTAGGCCATATGGGTTGGTTGTTCTCTTAACTAAGGAGTGTGGAGATACTGGTATGGCATACAGGTGAGATATAAAAGTACATCTTCATTGAACGTGACCAACTCCAGAGCATTCTGCTGTCGAGAATGTCTCTGATGAGATATAGGTATAAGTGTTCCTTAGACCTGAGATCACCTCAATGACTTGCAAGCAACTCACTGTGCTTTGGTACTGGACTAACTGAATTTTTAATTCAGTGACAGAAGGCTTCTGGGCATAGTCAAGTACTTGCGAAGTCGGAGTGTGATCAAGATGGGATTGACCACTCCAAGAGTTGGAGAAGAATGAGTCATTTTATTTCAATTTAGCAAAACTTTGGCCAGGATAATCCATCAGATGGATTTGATATTTTGAAATACAATGTGGACAACCTAATCAGAGTTGACAGTTGAACTCTGAGGTGTCCTATGAGCATTTTGGTCAAGGAGATGAATTATATAGAAACTATATCCGTATGGGTTCTAAGGATGTTGTTCTACACATTCGACCTATCCAACCATCGGGTACCATTGCTAGACGGTCACTTGATTGGTACAGAAATTTATTTCTGTGTTACCAGCTTAGGTTTGGATCTATGAGGTCACACACATTAGAGTTCACAATCCGATCGGATGGTTGATCAATGATTAAGAATCATTGTAGGGTTAAACGATCAATACGATTGATATTTAATCTAGTACAAGTGTTGCAGGAGGATCGATTAGCAATTTGATTGCTAATTGGATTAATTTGATTAAGCCAATAGGCTGATATTAAGTCTAATTAAATATAATTTAATTAGATTTAGTTTGGGCTTGATTGGATCAAGTCCAATTAGTTTATTGGATAAGTCAAGTGCAAGAAAAAACTAGTCCTAGTTCAATTAGGACTTGGGTCAACCTAATTTTTAATTGATTAAAAAATTAAATCATATTTAAATCTAATTTAATCTGATTAAATTAGATCTTTAATTGGTTAAGATCTATTTTAATTGATTAATTTGATTTTGGTTTGATTTGGTTTGAGAAACCAAATTTAAATAAGTCATAGATTGAATCCTAGTAAGACTAGGATTCCACCTTGCGCCACCTTAGCCCACCACACCTACTCTCTCTTATTTTGTGCAACAAAACCTTCTCTCCCAGGCCTTCATGCATGCCCAAAGCTTTTCACTCTCTCTCTTACATGGAATGTGGTTGTGGACCAAGTCAAAGTAGGAATTAGTTTGGATTTCAAATTCTATGAGATAGAATTTTAAGAAACCAAAACTCTTTCCTTGTGGCACTAATTTTACTCAATTTTTTTTGAAATTTTCATGGCTTTTATGGCACATATTGTGCACCCTTTACTGGTGCTCCATGGTAGAAAAGGAAGGAGGGGCACCCAAGAGTTGGGCATCACTTGTCTTGCCCTGTTTGAATTTTTTTTGACTAGGTATTTGACCTAGACAAGATTCTTCATATCTCATTATTTAAAATAATTTTTTTTTAAATTTTTATGGATTATAAAATATTGAGAGATCTTTGGGGCATGTGAAAATTAGGAAGAAAGAGTGTTGGGGCATGGAGATATAATAGACACAAAACTAAGTGTCTGGGTTAGAGCAAAAAGAAGAAGAAGAGGATCTTCTTCTAAGGTTGCTGAGTTCACCTCTTTTCTTCCTCCATCTATGAGTTTCCTAAGAGTGTCTCATATCTAAAACTCTTTCTCCTACTTCTCATCTTTTTAAGAGTCCAAATCAAGAAGAAGGAGGCATCTGATCGACCATCGAAGAAGGATCAGCATAGTACTAGCATACTATGCTGATTTCCTAGA
This sequence comes from Elaeis guineensis, assembly GCF_000442705.2. Lineage (NCBI taxonomy): Eukaryota > Viridiplantae > Streptophyta > Magnoliopsida > Arecales > Arecaceae > Elaeis > Elaeis guineensis. The sequence goes on along the minus strand of NC_026003.2, from coordinate 8,422,540 downwards.
TCAGGACTTCTGATCGTGATTCGTGGGCTTGTGTGGATGACTCCTAGAGGCCGACATATGTGCGGTTCGCAACATCATCCTCAAGCCTGGATCAGCAAAATTAGAACGTCTAACTTTCAAGGTAATAGATCTGATCTATTATATTTTACATACATTAGATGTAGTATAGAAAGATGTTGATATGATCAATATGTAGTTCTTGCTCTTTATATTTTAATTTTTAATTTAATATCATGTAATAATCATATAATAGAATCTTAGATCTAGGATTTTTTAGTTTTATAAGATAAATTTTGATTTATTTTAGCCTTCCGCTACCTGATCTTGAAAAAATTTCAAGATCTAACCCCGAAACCCTAGATCTGGTTCCTTCAAGATAATGTCACGGATGCCTACCTTTGGTATTGTAAGCTTGATCACATTAACAAAAATAGGATAAATAGATTAGCATAAGAGGATATCCTCAGTATCAATGATTGTAAATCATTGTTGATCTGTGAGTCTTGTCTTCTTAGAAAAATGACTAAGTCATCTTTTACTGAAAAAAGTGAATAAACCAATGATATTCTAGGTCTAATACATAGTGATATATATGGACCTATGAATATTAGTGTCAAAGAAGGATATAGCTATTTCATTACATTCACAGGTGACCTATCTAGGTATGGGTATGTCTACTTGATGAAATATAAGTTTAAATTATTTAAAATATTCAAACAATTCTGTAATGAAGTAGAAAAGTAAATTAGAAAAAGTATTAAAATTCTTCGGTCTGACCAGGGGATGAATACCTTTTCAGTAAATTTTTGATATATCTAGGAGAGAATGAGATTCTCTCACAATGGATCCCTCTAGGGACACCATAGCATAATGGACATGTTTGGAATAGGAGGAAGGTAATGGACATGTTTGGGGTTATCCACAGCTCCTATCTTTCTTCAAATGGAGGACGGTGGAAGTGGATTCAACAAAAGTATAAGATGGAAGGCCTTTAATAATGAGTGCTACGTATGTTATACATATATATAGATGTATTGGGTTGATTAAGTCTATGAATTGTCCTGTGGTAGAAGATTAAACTAAAAGACATTAGGTGGATGTAGAAGAGAATAACTCTTTCCTGCATTTAGTTTAGTATCTATCCTTGGTTTCCACAGCAGAGACGTCTTAGCTCTATTGCTATGTTAATTTTGGTTGGTTTAATTAAGCATAAGGGCTTGATCGAGGGGCACATTTTAGATCCAATGGGCAGCGATGATTGCTTTGAAATCTATGTAAAAAATTTGGAGTGCTTTAAGATCTATGCAAAGCACGAATAAATATTCATTGCAATGGTGATATCATGTTAAACTTATAACAACTTGTTGGGATAATTCAACCGACTCCAACTCTACATCAGCCTTATGAACACATTACTCTGACTAATAATCAATTGATCAATCGACAGTCGGCTATTACCAACCAACAATGGATAACTTGGTTAATCTTCGATTGAAGACCATCGACATATCAAAGTTACTGACTGATGATCATTCAGATCTCTAGAACTACCGACTTACAACTATTGCCGACATATAGTCGACCTATCTTCTCAACACACCTAACCATTATAAATGGTTATCGACTATGTGTCATGATCATTGGTGGGCATAACCAACCTATTAACTCCATAATAATTATCCAATAATTTAGCACCATAAAAAGTGGGACTATGTGCTCGATGGTTACATCATAATCATCTATAAAAGGGAGGTAAATGAATAGTACGGATAAGACAATTCTGGACTGAAACTCTGTTAATTCAATTCTTCTTCATCTACTGTTCACCACTCTCCACTGACTTAAGCATCGGAGGGTCCCTACCAGACACAATTTTGGTCTGTGAGAACTTTGTCTTGCAGGTGCTCTTCACTGATGACAGGTGACAAAAGATTGGCCGCAATAGATTAGCGCACCAGGTAGGAGGAGATTACAATCAACCATGCCAAAAATTAGAGCTCAACACTCGACTAGATCGCGAGGCAGTCTTCCCATCGAGAAGATGTTCCTCCCCCACCTCCAGTGGTAGAGCCCAGTTCTTCACGTCCTGTGATCACTATAGACGCACAGATTGCTGCATTAATACAGTAATAAAGGTATTGATAGAGGCGGTCCAAAGCCTCTAGCAATAGCAAACCCATCAGCAGCAGTAGCCATCGATGGAGTAGTTGGTAGCTCAGTCAATGCCATTTAGGCACAGCCGCCGTCCTCCATGATGTTCATCCTACTCATTTTTGGAGCGACGACCATCTCGACACTCCCATCGAGATGGACAACTACATTCTAGGTACTCCCATTGTGCCACCCATCATTCCGGTATTCTCCCTCTCCTTCTCATGCACACGGTATCAGGAAGGAGAAACGATCACAGATGCCTTCTGCTTCTCCCTCTTCGAGCTCTTCAGAAGGTTCTATCCTTAGAGTTTTCCAACAATGGTGGCTTGACAACTACAAATGCAAGTTCAGAGAGATTGACTGCCAGCTTGCTCGACTTCAGGTGGAAGATCAGAAGTCTTCCAATGACTATGACTTCCACACTGCTCAGCCTCTCTCTCAGTGCATCCTCGATAAGCCAACTTCATCTTGGTTCAAGATGCCATAGATGGAGCTATACGACAGCTCCACCCATCCGATCAACCATTTGGAGAGCTATAAAGCTCTCATGATGATTCAGGAGGCAACCGACATCCTCTTATGTATCGACTTATCGACAACTATTCGGAAGGCTGCTCGAGCCTGACATTCCGGACTTCAACCAGGGAGCATCAACTCCTTCAAGTAGCTGGAGCATTCTTTCGTGGCCCATTTCAGCACTAGCCGAAAGGTGTCACGAATATCCGACAGTCTCTTCTCAATCAAGCAAAGTGAGATAGAGATATTGAGAGATTTTATGGCTCATTCAGTGCGCCCATACTTGAGGTCAAGGACCTCAATGAAGATATAGCCATATCAGCCATGAAGAGGGATCTGAGGGGATTCAGATTCACATATTTTCTAAACAAAACTCTCCCTCGAACCTATGCTAAACTTCTGGAGCACATGTACAAGTACATTCGTATGGATAAAGCTACTTCTGGCTAATGCCAGATAGAAGAGAAAGATCAAAAAAATATAGAAGAAAGGTAGAGCTCTGACCGAATCAATCGGCCAATTACTAATAAGAAAGCTTAACCTCGATGATGGAATCTGAAGCCAAATAGTTATGGCAGGTATGACTTCTATACTTTTCTTTCTGCTTTCCGTGTATAGATTCTGATGGAGATCGAAAGAGAGGAGTATTTACGACACCCCCCATCGATGAAAGTGCCATCGAAGAGCCGTGATAGGAAGAAGTACTGTCGATTCCATCATGATCACAGTCATGATATAGAACAATATATCTAGCTTAGGGATGAGACAGAGGTCCTGATTTAATGAGGCTACCTCGAAAAGTTCCGACGAGATCGTCCGACTCAACCTCCCACCGATCAACAATCTCAGCCACAAACTGAGAAAATACTCAACAATCGACCAACGACAGGAGTAATCAATATGATCTCTCGATGATCGAAGAATTAGGAGGCAACTTTCGAAGAAGAGTCAGCAAAAAAATGATAACTCGATAATGTAATTATTTTTTCGAAAGATGATGTTTGGAGAATTCAAACTCCCATGATGATGTTGTCATTGTCTCACAACGATAGTAAATTATGATGTAAAAAAAAAAATTAGTGGATAATGAAAGCTCAATGGATGTTTTATTTTACTTGACTTTCTTCCGAATGCGACTACCGACTGATCGACTCAAAAGAGTCTCGACGCCATTGATCGATTTTACTGGAGATGTAGTTACTATAGAAGGAGAAATCACCTCTCATTAACTGCAGGAGCTGAACCATAATAAAGTATTGTTCTCTTGACATTCATGATTGTCCAACTTCTTTCGGCTTATAATGCCATACTCGAATGATCTAGACTTAATGCTCTAAGAGCAGTAGTCTCGACATATCATCTGTTAATTCAATTTCTGACAAAAAATAGAGTCGGAGAGATATGTGGAGATCAACAACTTGTCCGACGTTGCTTTTTGGTTTTCACACAAAATAATCAACCTGAAGACTCTTTGTCCGTTGATAAATTGGATCAAAGAAAAAATGAAGAGAGGGGTGAACCAGCTGAACAACTGATCATATTCGAGATCTGGAAGAAATCTTTAGCACACTTCGATGACATCAAATGTTGAATCCGACTAAGTGTGCATTCGAAATAACTTCTGAGAAGTTTCTCAGATTTCTCGTGTCACAATGAGGAATCGAAGGCCAATCCCAAAAAAATAAAGGCTATCATCAACATGAAGCATCTTAGTTTCAAGAAAGAGATACAGCAGCTCAACGGAAGGATCGCCGCACTCAGCCGATTTATCTCAAGATTGGCAGAAAGATGCTTGTCTTTTTTCAAAATCTTGAGGCAAGCAAAAGATTCCCATAGTCAAATGAGTGTCGACAGTCTTTTGAAGATTTAATAAGATACCTTGCATCTCCATCATTACTTAAAAACCAAAAGTCGGAGAAGCTTTGTATCTCTACTTGATGATATCAATGGAGGTAGTTAGTTCAGTACTTGTCCAAGAGGATGAAAATGAATTCAAAGACTGATTTACTATACTAACAAGGTGATTCACAATACGAAGTAAGATATTCAAGAGCGAAAAAGATGATCTACGCTCTAATCATATCATCACAATGACTTCACTCATACTTTCAAGCACTTCCTATCGTCATCTTGACAGATCAGCCGTTGAAGGCAATCTTACACCGACTTAATATTTCGATTGAATGGTAAAGTGGACAATAAAGTTTGATGAATTTGATATACAATATCACCTACATCCATCAATGAAGGCACAAGTTTTGACTGACTTCATCGCTGAGTGTACAATACTTGATAATAATCTTGAGGATGAATCCAATGACAAAATAAAGCAAGCTACAACTTTTGAGCCGACTTAACATTAGTATGAGTGCTACATATTGACAAAGCATCTAACGCACAGGACAGTGGAGCTGGTCTCATCTTCACTAATTTCGAAGGGATTATAATAGAATATCTTTCGATTCAATTTTAAAGCTTCAAATAACCAAATCGAATATGAAGTACTCCTAGCTAACTTAAAGATTGTCAAGGAGCTTGATATTGACAGTCTGAAAGTCTTCACAACTCACAGTTAATTGTTGGGTAAGTTAAGGGCAAATTTGAAGCTCGAGACCCCATTATGATGAAATATCTTAGAATGTGAAAGATCTTACGTCAACTTTAAAATATTTTAAAATCTTTCATATCCCAAGGATAGAAAATATTGAGCTGATGTACTTTCACGACTCGCAACCACTTCTTTCAACTCGCTGGGTCGGACATTCGTCGAATATCTTGAACAGCTGAGTATTGATAAAGTCAAAGAAGTGTTAATCACAGATCAATGATGAACCAAGCTGGATGGACCCAATTATCCAGTACTTGATTGATGAACTCTACCTACAGATCCCTCAAAAGCCAAACGACTCAGATGGATAGCCTCGTAATACATTTTGATGAATGGCCGACTATATAAGAGATCATTTTTTCTTCCCTTACTGAAGTGTTTGGGACCGACAGATGCCGACTATACACTCAGAGAAGTTCACGAGGGATTTATGAAAATCACTTGGGGGGCAAATCTCGAGCTTACAAAGTCTTACGATAAAGATATTATTGACCCACATGAAGAAAAATACAGCTGAATTTGTTCGGAGATGTGAAACTTATCAGAAATATATAAATATACAGCATCAACCGACTAGTCCGTTGATATCAATTGTTGCACCATGGCCCTTCACACAATAGAGAATTAACATACTTGGTCCTTTCCCTCTGGCATCTGATCAAAAGAAGTTCATAGTGATCACCATCGATTACTTTATCAAATAGATGGAAGCTGAATCTTTGGTACAAATAACTAAAAGTAAGATGGAAGACTTCATTCAGAAATTAATTATATGCAGATTCGGTCTATCACATACCATCATCACAATGGTCGATAATTCGACAATCAGAACTTCAAAAAATTTTGTATAAAATTTACATTACACACAAACTCACATCAGTCGGCCATCCATAATCTAACGGTGAAATGAAAGTGACAAATCAAACAATCTTGCATGGATTCAAAACCTGATTGAATGAAGCTAAAGGCCTATAGGTGGAAGAACTGTACCCAGTTTGTTGCCCCAAAAATTAATTTTGATGGTCACAAACTAGTTGAGGAGACTACTAATGAGTTTCTTATCCTTGGAAGACTCTTTGGTATTATTTCAGATAGTCCAAAATATTGAGTTTGAAAAGCTCCTTCAAAGGTGCCAAAGTTGAAGATTCTGTAAGTTGGAGATATTTTTGAAGCCTTTTAGAAGTGTCAAATTCATTCAAATCAATTTAAGAGTGGTTGGTGGTATTTTGGTAAGTTTCAAATCTTAAATGTATAAAAAACTGGGTTGGAACAAAATGGGACGATCTAACTGGATCATCCCCTTGTATTGGGTAGCGGCACGCATCTGTTTTGGCTTGTAGCACATAGTAGGATGATCTATGGGTCGACTCCTGAGATCCTAAGACTAAAATAGAGAGCTTGCTCTCTTGTCTGGCCAAATGAGGTGACTCATGGATCTACCCATTCCCAATGAGGCATCCCATGGGTCAACCTATGCAGAGCTGGCATTTGTAACGATTAGTTTTTAGCCCATTTTTGGTGCATTTAATGCACATTAAACATACTCCAACGGTTTTAACTGACTCTAAACACTCTCAAGATCAAATGAAGACTATAAATACTCTTTACAGGTAAAAAATCAAAGGAACTAAGAAGTATTCAAGTTCAAATCCATAAAAGAGAAGAAAACCCTAAAAAGAGAGAAAAAAATATTCAATCAGCTTACCAACCATCCTCCAGCTGCATTCAAGTATCCCAATCATTTGAGGGTGTCCAAGAAAGGCTTCTACTCCTTGGGTATTATACTTTTATTATTTTTATTATGCTCATTTAAGGAGCTCTTGTGTGCTGAAATTTTTGTACTCTTTTCTTTTGCTATTGTACATTGAATTTTGAGTTTTTGGGGGTTTCAAAACTCGAATAGATTGATCTGAATCTGTAATCGGAGGGTTTGTGGGTTGGCTTGTACTCGAGAAATAAGTATTCTTGCTTGGATAGCAAAGGTCAGTGTAATCCGACGTGTTGTAAATTGATAATCATTTTAGTGGATTGAATTCTCAAGTTGGAACTTGGAGAGTGGATGTAGGTGCAAGGGTAGCACTGTACCACTATAAATCTTTTATGTTTGTTGTGCTTGCATATTTTTTTTTTCTTCATTGTGCTCTATACTTATTTATTTGTTAATTGTAGTTGATCTTCTTTTCTTTATTAATCAATTCACCTCACTCATTAAGTATAGCATATTGCTTGTGAGCACTAATCACAAAAATTTAAAAAGTCCAATTCACCCCTCCTTTTGGGCTCCATATCTGGGCAACACGGTCTTATGGGCATATCGAACAACTCCTCACATACCAACGGGAGAATCACCATTCAATCTGACCTACGAAAAAAAATGATGATCCCACTTGAGATCGGATTACCATCAGCAAGGATGGAATAATATAGTGAGTCGAGCAATTCAGAATATCGAAGAGCCGATCTAGACTTACATCCAGAAGTCCGACAACAAGCTCAAGTTTGGATGGCAGCATATTGGCAAAGAGTAGTCTGGTATTATAATACAAAAATTAAGTCAAAGATCTTTCATCCAGGAGATCTGATCGTAAGGAAAGTAGAAGTTTCAAGATCTCTGGATTAGAAAAAATTATCTCTGAATTGAAAAGAATCCTACAGAATAACTAAGACACTTAGACCAAATGCATATCGACTGAAAACTCTTGCGGAAACATCTATTCCTCAAATATGAAATGCTGACAATTTAAAGATATATTATTAATAAAGTTGTTCGTATATACAGTGTTCAGAATGAAATATTAAATTTCAGAATCACAAAAGTTTCGGCCAACTACAAAGTGATATTAGATTGACAAATGGATGATCAATTTCTATCGACTATATTTTAGTTTTTCACTGTAAAAACTGACACATCAACTATATCTCGATTTTTACTGTAAAAGTCGATATACCAACTATATCTCGGTATCGATTATATCTCGACTTTTCACTGTAAAAGCCGACTCTAGTCGAACAACTATTTATGCCGACTTAGTTTTAACTAAGTGAAATGCTATGTCAATGTGGCCTAGGTCGAATTGAAACTATACTGACTTGCTTACGATCAGTCGAAAGATATTCGGCTTCCACCGTTTATTAAATAACTAGACATACTGACTTAACTATGGTTGGTCGAAGGACATTCGACTTATCACCGTTTATCCTAATATCTAAAAGTAAAGTATGTCAATTGATATTCGACTAACGGATAATTCTACAATTACTGCTAAATGTTCGACTTGCCAATCGATCTTCGGTGTCAAACTACGACATTGCAAGAATACACAAGGAAGAAGAAATTTGTACTTAAATATTTTTTTTATTTATTGAAAGAAAAGTTATAAAATTGGACTAAAGTTCGATTACAAAATTTTTGGTTACAAAACAAAAAAATAAAAACATTACACTGAACACCAGTTGTCATCTCCATCTCCTTGCTCTCACTACAACAAAATAGGTTATTAGCGATGAAAAATTTTCGTTACTAATAACAGATTTTCGTTGCTAATAGATATTAGTGATAAAAATTTCATCGCTAAATTTTATCATCAATAATTCATCATTGATAATATTTTGTAATGAAAAAAAAAATTCATCGCTAATAAAAGATATTTACGATGAATATTTTTCATCATTAAAAATAAAAGATGAAAAAATTTAATCATAAAAAAGAATTTTGATGAATTATACCATCGCTAATAAATAAAAAATTAATAGCGATGAAAATATTTTCATCCTATTAATTTTAAAGTTTTAGCGACTAAAAGTTTACGTCATAAAAAATATTTTTTACAACAAAAAAGTTTCATCACTATTAATTTAATAAAAAAATTTTAAAAAATAAAATTAAATAATATTAGTGATAAAAAATCATATCATAAATAATTCAATTTACAATGAACATTTATGATGCTAATAATTATTTATGATAAAAAAATTTTCATCATTGTTAATTATATATTTATTGAAAAATTAAATTATGTTAGTAAAATATTTTTGATGATAATCTTTCATTGTGAATAATTTTGTCACTAATAATTTATTCTACTTTTTTTAAAAATTTATGAATATATATTTTAAATTTATATGTATAATATTTTTTATAAATTAAAAAAATTAAAATAAAAAATTTATATAATAAATAATAAATAAATTTTATTATTTTATTATATTAAATTAAAATTATAAAAAATTTAAAATAAAAAAAAGTACATCAATAAGCTGTCAAATATCAGTATCTGGAGAATGAGCTGGAGATGGAGAGTGCTCGACGGAGCTCAAATCAGTCTGTCGCTGCCTCATCAGCTGTATCGTCTGTTCCATCTGTGCCATCTGCTCCATCATTTAGATCTGGAGCTGCTGATACTCGTTGACGCGTGCAGCCAACTCTTGAGCTCGGTGCTCAGTCTGCTGTCGATCTATGACAACCTGCTATCGATCCTCGACAGCCTGCCTCTGCACCTCCATCAGTCGAGCCTCGCACGTATAATGAATATCAGCCCTAGATGAGTGTGAGGATAGGGAGTAGTGATCCCATATCCTAGACCTCTAACATAACAGGATCTCGTACCGAGCACCTGATCACAGATCTCATCATCTGTGGGTGCAGTCGAGCCCTCAGGGGTAGGCTGGGATCTCATGTCTGTTATACAATCCTGAAAATTAAAATTAGAGTTATTTTAATTTTTTAATAAAAATTAGATTGTGAATGAAAAAATAATTAAAAAAACTTACAAAGAGCTCCTGGCTCCCCATCGTCCACTCCTCTGACCGTCGTTGGTGAGTCCGTTGGTAGATATCGATCCTATCAGAAAGCTCGCCACTCTTAGCATCTCTCTGCAATTTGAGAATTAATTAAAAAAATTAAATAACTAGAAATTATATGCTAATTAAAAATTACCTATCATGTACTCTATGTGATGAGCGAACGATCTCGAACCTCCATAATGTGGCACGATCTGTCTCACTCGATTTGCCACATTCTGGGTACATCGTCTCTGTAAAATTATCAGTCAAATTAGTAGATAATAAATTTAATTTAAGAATAAATGATTCAATCATTAAACTCTAAAAAAAATTTAGATATGTAACCTGATATGTCAGATCCTCGTACTGCCGGTATATGGCAGTCCAATCATCCATGGTGATGCTGTCATAGAGCTGCTGCCGCGTTGCCTCTTCCCTATAATCCTGCACCACTCGGTACCAATGCTGATGCATGTGATGATGATAATCTATGAAATGCAAGGATAGATGAGTGTCAATAGCTCACATAAACGATCCTTCTCAAAATCAATGATATCGAATATACCCTATCAATAATAAATATTAAAGAATACTATATAAATTAAATATTTATAATATAATTTATTTTATCTGTAAGTGGATGTAGAAAATCTCTCTCTGAGCTGATAGAACATGACGCCAATCGAAGAGCATCATGAGGGCATAATTGCGGCATATAATGCCCAGCTCAGTCTGCCATGACTCACACCATCCCCTAATGGGTCTAGTATAGTCGACTGGTATCTCGATCTGAGATGCTATCCCGGATGCTCGCGTCTCCAATGCTTTAGTGCGAGGTTCTTCAATGGACCTCACCCTCGCCTCACTACCGATGAAGACTGGCATGAAACAACAATAAATAAATCATTAGTATGATCCAAATAAAAGAATCAAATTTTATTATATAAAAAATATAATAATACCACTGGGATCTACCTCACTGGGATCCATCTCACTGGGATCCACCTCACTGGCTCCCACCTCACTAGGACCCTCTGACAGTGGAGCTGGTGCGGCAATAAAAATCGATGAAGGTGCCTCAACCTCTGAGGTAGACTTAAACACGAACATCGTCGTCTATCTTCTAGTGCCATATCTACAATAATTAAGATATAAATAAATATAATATTGAATAATAATAATAGAATTCAAATAACATTCTAATGAATATAATATATCGCATACCAATATTGCAAGATAAGATTGAACGAAGAATATAGATCTACTCATCAATATTCGTATCTTCCTTAATGTGTAGATCCTCTCCGAATCACAGTAATCGATATATTATCATCTTCTATCTCATAGTTATTTATGAACTGATCGTCACCCTCTGACTCATTAAGATTAAATATAAAACAGCTTCAACTTCGTTGGACGATAAATCAGCCCTATTCAAAGGTGCCGTTACAAGTTCTTCATCAACCAAAAGCTCGATTAATATTTATTCTTCTTGTTGAAAAGCTTCTCTTCATGTAAATCCATATTTTCATCCATCTCTAATCAGTTTGGTATGTCATATATGCTTCTAGATGTTATTTTTTGTACAACATATCAATTACCTCGATATTTTAGATCCTTCAAATATATTACTTGTTTCGCTTGAGTTGCTAATATATACGCCTCATTTGGTACCATATTCGTGCAAAATTTATACTGATAAATTATGAATTAATATGAATACCAATCTTTTTATTACTAATATTCCATCATTCACATGAAACAAAAATACATAATTACTGGACCCATACTTCAGTTCTATGATATCTACCAATATACCATAATAATCAATCTCTTCTTCTCCTTCATATCTTATTGTAGCAATCTCACTATTCTGGGTCAATCATTACATCTCAAGCTTCCTTGTGTGAAATCTCATTCCTCCAATGATACAGATGGTAGTGATTAACCCTTCGATCGGAACCACATGCTAAATCATGCAACTCATCGGTCGCACCCACTTCTTTATTGAATTACTTATATTTCATCTACATCATAAGATAAAAAATTATGTTGGTTCAAATAATATTATTTATAAGTAAATAAATAATATATCACTAATGTAACTTACAAGATCACCAAACTATTTTGCAAATTCTCTCCTATATCAATCATTGGCATCCGTATTATTTTCTCTACATAGTATACTCTTGTGCTTACAGCAAGAAGTTACGATTTTTAATTTTACATTGACATAAAAATTTTTTAAATATTAAACAGTATGGTAAGATAGTACTTACTTAATAAAATCTTTAATTTTTTATAATTATTTAGAACATAAAAATGTGTCTTGGATAGCTCATTCATGTCCATAAATTCATATCTTCTTGCACCAATAGGTCAAACCATTTGTTTAAATATAAATAATATCGTTCACTGTCATCCCATTCACGATTTGCATTACGATCTGTACGATTGAATCTTGTTTCGATATCGTTAAGATACATCGAGCAAAATGTGACACACTCGATAGCTACATATGCTTCCGCTATAGATCCTTCAAGCCTTGCTTTATTTGCACATATATTTTTAAGGTGCACAAGAATCTATAAATAAAAATAAATTTTAATTTTAAAAATATATTTATATCTTATAATTGATATGATAAAGTAGTATAATTTTTTTTATCTTTCAATGAGATACATCCATCGATAATGTACTGATCCGATCAAAAGAGCTTCTTTTGGAAGATGAACAGCCAGATACACTATAACATCAAAAAATGATGATAAAAATATTTTTTTAACTTATAAAGAATGAGTACGATATCCTTCTCTGATCTCTCAAATAAGTTAATCTTCAATTTTGACAACACAGTTCTCGGAAGAATACTTCCAGCTCAATCAATATAGTTTGAATATCACCACCCAAATAGCCATGCATGACCATAGGAAGCAAATGTTGCATCATCACATGGGAGTCATGACTTTTCATGCTAGAGATATTGCCGTCATTGTTTCTAACACACCGTGATACATTTGAAGCGTATGCATCAGAAAACTTTACGATTTTGAACCATCCATAGAAATTTTTTTTTTCCTCACCAAACAGCAAATAACATGTAGGTGGCATAAAAAATCTCTCACCTCGACGAACTAAATGCAACTCCGACCAGATTCTCATTTTCTACAAATCAAGGTGAGCTTTTGTACCATCTTTTATTTTTTCTGAGATGTTCAATATAGTACTGATGATATTATCATAAATATTCTTTTCAATGTGCATTACATCCAGATTATGATGAAGTAGTAGCTGCTTCCAATACGGTAGTTTGAAAAAAATACTTCGCTTCATCCAATTCAACTCAGCTTAGTACGCTTTCGCTTGCGAGTACCCGATGTTTTTTCAAATTGAACATTTTCAATGACTTCAAGTTGTTCTAAAATTTTTGCTTCACTTAACTCCTTACGTGGCGGACACCGGTCGGACTTACCATCAAAATATTGGTTATAATGGGTCCTCCAAGAATGATTAGCAGGAAAAAATTATCGATGACTCATGAAACATATTTTCTATCCGCGCTTTAAATGTAAAGAGGATGCATCCCTATTGCATATTAGATATGCAAGATATCCTTTGGTACTCCATCCAGATAAATTTTCATATACAGAAAAATCATTTATGGTCTATAGAATTGAAGCATGCAACTTAAAATTACTTCGACTTATATAATCATATGTCTGTATCCCATTTTTTCATAGCTCCTTCAGATCATTGATTAAAGATTGTAGATATACATCAATTTCATTACCTGATATTTTTGGACCCAGAATCAACAGTGACATAAAAATAAATGATTCTTTCATACACTTCCAAAGTGACACATTATATATAACTAGCATCACAGGCCACATGCTATAAGAGGCACTCAGATTGCTAAAGGGATTAAATTCATCTGTCGCTAGATCAAGTCAGATATTGCACGGATCACTCGCAAAGTGCAGATGCTTTGCATCGAAGTCTTTCCACACTAAAGAGTCGATTGGGTGGCTTAGTATGTTCTCCTCCATAAACCGCTGCTCATATGCTATCTCATTTCTTCAGCTATCTTTGTGGACATATATAACCTTTGAAGTCTTGAAATCAATGGAAAATATCTCAAAATCTTTTGAGGTATCTTCTTTACTTTTCTATTATCGATTTTGTATCTAGGCTTATCGTATTTCGGATATTCAGTTGCTTGTTCGTTATTCTTATAAAATAATATATAATCATTTTTGCAGGTATGTATAGAATATAGCCAAGTCTCATTTTTTGCATATATATTTTTGCTTCAGAATATGATTTCGGAAGTCTCTCTCCATCGAAAAGAGCTACTTTAATCAATGTTAAAATTTGATCAAATGACTTCTGACTCCATCGGTTCTGGGTTTAATATGAAGCAATTTTATCAAAAACTCTAACTTGAAAAACTTTGTACAATTTGGATAGAGTGGCTCTCATGCATCTCTTACAAGCTTTGCAAACTGTTCAGAAGTCCCTTCTACCTCAAGCTGGATATTATGTTCATGATCAGAATTGCTTTCAGATGCAGTAGTACTCATGCATACATTTGAATAAGCACCTTGATGTAAATCATCTAACAATTCTCCTATACCACTATGTTTGACGGATCCACCAGCATCACTATCATCTTCAATATCGTCATCGTCGCGCACCACTTCATTCGGATCATCCTCTCCATGCCACATCCAACAAGTATACTCCTTATCCATACCATATTGTAGCAGATGCTCCTCAACAAGTGTTATGTGACGATATACCAAATTGACACATCTCTTACATGGATACTTTATCCAACTAGCACTATCAGCCTTATGCCGTGCAAACTCAATAAAATCTCGAACTCCTTTTCGATATTCAGGTAAAAAAATACCTCTAACATTCATGCAATTTTTGTTAATATCCATATAACAACAAACACAAAATTATTAACAATAAAAAAAAAGTTTAGTGGTATTCTAGATTTCGATCCGAATTTCGGTCTGAATCGCACAAAACAACACATATTAAAAAATACAGATTGAACAGTAACATAGAAAATATGTTATATCAATTTAATGAAGTAAAAATGTATGATCCTATTCATTTCAAATCATTACTAATAGGTGTGGCCCTATCCTTTCAAAAAATAATAATCTCATTATTATTATTAGTAGATATTTCATCTCATTTTTGTAAAAATTTCAGCAGCATCTCTCCATAGTTCTCCAAGTATACGATATGGATATGGTGCCTACCACCCTAACCACCATATACCTAGAGAACAATGGATAGATAACTACTGAATACCACATAATAAATAAAATATCAACTATTAACAATAATAATATTATCATTTTTTAAAAAGTTGAATATGGGACATCCAAGATTCGATCTCGATGAAGATCGACTCTTGAACGAAAATCTACGGCTGAATGCAATTTAACTACCATCTTTGAACATGCATTCGAAGATAGATTTTTAATTTATTAAAAAAAAATAACTTCATATTGAAATTTTTTCATAAAAAATTTTAATAAAATTTTTTTAAAGTAAAAATATTTTTTATATTTATAATTTCAGTAGCATACAAAATAGTACATAAAATAATTAAATTGTAACAAGTAACAGCAATGAACATTGTGTTAGTAAAAAAATAATTAATCAAATAATTAAATAATTTCAGCAATAACACTAAAAAATAATATGCAACAAATATAATTAATTAAATAATTAATCAAATAATATGCATCCCCCTCCACGTCAGCTCGACCCGGCCCAGCCCGCCCCGTCCCAATCCCTGCCGGCCCCGACCTAGTCCATGTCGGTCCGACCCCATCCACGCTAGCCCGACCCCTTCCCTACCAGCCTCAGCCCGACCCAAACCCATCCCCACAGGCCCGGCCCGACCCGAAACTGACCTGGCTCGGACCCGACCCGGCTCGACCCACCCCGGCCTGGCCCAACCCAACCCGACCCAGCCCGGCCTGACCCGACCCCCCCACTGGACCGGCCCAGCCCAATCCCGGACCCATCCCCGAAGCCCCAACCCAGACCCGACCCGACCCGCCTGGCCCAGCCCTCCAAATCGGCCCGGCCCCGGCCCCACTGCCTCGTCCGCATCGGCCTGACCCCATCCGCATCGGCCTAACCCAGCCCGACCTGACCCACCCATCCACCCTGACCCAACCCGGCCCCATCCCCATCCCAGTCCCCATGCCCACCGGCCCCGGCCCACCCATCCCCGTCTCAATGCCCGTCAGCCCCGGCCCCGTCCACACCAGCCTGACTAGCCTGACCCGGCCCACCCATCCAAGCCAGCCAAAAAGAGCCCCGGCACCGTCCACGCCAGCCAAAAAGAGCCCCGGCACCGTCCACGCCAGCCCGGTGGCCCGACAAAAGAACAAAAATAAACAAAGATGGATTACCGATGGTGGACACAAGCGCCACCGGCCCGGCCCCATCCCTGTCGGCCCGGCCCATCCCCGTCGGCGTCTCCCCCATCCCCGACAGCACACCGATGGCTCGAGAACCCACCCCCCAAAAAAAATAAAGAAAGCTTACATTATCGTGGATGCGACTGTGATGGTAACGACGATCGAGGATGATGATGGCGGCGAACTCGACGGTCGGGAGAGGGGCAGAGCAGAGAGGGGGACGTGGGGGGGAGCGCACGAAAGCACAGTGGGGGGGCATCGGGGAAGAAAATGGGTTTTAGATGGGACTTGACGGGACGCGATGTATTAGCGACGAAAATTTTCGTCACTAATAAAAAATTTCATCGCTAGTAATTTAAATAAAAAATAATTTACGATGAAAAAAAGTTTTTCATCACTAATAATGTTATTAATGATGTAACTATTTTTTGTCACTAATAGTTCTCATAAAAAAAAATTCGCTAAAAAAATTATTCCCCCTCGAAAATATTATTTGCGATGAAACCATAGGTATCGTCGCTAATAATTTTTTAATGATGGAAACTTTTCATCGTGAATAGTTCCCACCAAAATATTTTTCAGTAAAAAAGTTTTTCCAACAAAAAAGTTATTTACAATGATAAATTTTCATCGTTAATTACATTATTAGCGACGGAAAGTCTTTTTCGTCGCTAATAATTATTGAAAAATAAATTATTTTTTTAAAAAATTATGTTAAATTTTTTGTTTCTTTTTAAATATTATGATAATTTCAAAAAGTTCTAATGGTCGACAGATATGAGGATATTTAAAAGTTTTGAAGAATAATATTAAAGCATACAGCTTGAGATCCCCAAATTTTACGTTATAAATAAGATGGAGATGGATAGAATAAAGTAATTATAAATGTAAAACTCTTTTCCAGCATCCAGCCTTGCTATTCAAGAACGTCGGCAGCAGAAGATAATTTTTAGACGTTGTTGTCCTTCTAAGGTAATGATGCTGCCATCTTCCATAACATAGCTCCACCTTAATCGGTCATGCCTACTATTAACTAAAATCTTATCAGGGATAGTGTTGTTTAGCTTGGCTGCTTGTTCTGTTGTTTATGCTTAATGTAGATATTTTTCTAGGCTTCAGAATCATGAATTAGACAAAGAACCAGATCATCAGTTTGGGATTTTTCAGGTTAAAGTTTTGATTAGATCTCTAGTATTTTAAATTATGTATAATCGGGCGCATGTGGTTGGATGATCCCATCTAGGCCTTGAAGTGACCAGCATGTGCTTGTGGCTTGCAACTTTGAATCCAATTAAGCATTTGCCTAGATAGTTGGGCCTAAAATTTTATGAGATGGATGAGCCAACTGTTGGAAATATGTCCAAAGCCAATTGTCAACCTGTTGACGGTTGAGCAATCTTATATTATAATTGATTTGTTAATAAATAAAATATATTTTTGGTATTTTCATCATAAGTTTTCATCTTCTAATGAACTCCATTGTTGTGATGAAGTGCTTAGGACTATTTAGGTTCGATAAAGAAGAATTTATCGATTAGTCCTTAAAACTGTTCACGACCAAATGTTGGGCTATTAATAAGGACGACAGCTTCTATCGAGCATAGTCGGTGTAGGCCATATGGGTTGGTTGTCCTCTTAATCAAGGAGTGTGAAGACATTGGTATAGCATACAGGTGAGATATAAGGGTACATCATCATTGAACATGACAACTCTAGAGCATTCTGCTGTCAAGGATGTCTCTGATGGAATATAAGTATAAGTATCCTTTGATCTGAGATCGCCTCAATGACTTGCAAGCAACTCACTGTGCTTTGGTACTGGACTAACTGAATTTTTAATTTAGTGACGGAAGGCTTCTGGGTATAGTCAAGTACTTGCGAAGTCAGAGTGTGATCGAGATGGGATTGACTACTCCAAGAGTTGGAGAAGAATGAGTCGCTGTATTTCAATTTAGCAAAATCTTGGCCAAGGTAATCCATCAGATGGATTTGATATTTTGAAATACAATATGAACAACCTGATTAGAGTTGACAGTTGAACTCTAAGGTGTCCTATGAGCATTTTGGTCAAGGGGATGAATTATATGGAAACTATATCCGCATGGGTTCTAAGGATGTTGTTCTACACATTCGACCTATCCGGTCGTCAGGTATCATTGCTAGATGGTCACTTCGATTGGTACAAAATTTATTTCTATACTATCGACTTAGGTTTGAACCTATGAGATCACACACATTAGAGTTCACGATCCGATCTGATGGTTGATCAATGATTAAGAATCGTTCTAGGGTTAAACGATCAATACGATTGATATTTAACCTAGTGCAAGTGTTGCAGGAGGATCGATTAGCAATTTGATTGCTAATTGGCTTAATTTAATTAAGTCAGTGGGTTGAGACTAAGTCTAATTGAATATAATTTAATTAAATTTAGTTTGGACTTGATTGGACCAAGTCCAATTGATTTATTGGATAAGCCAAGTGCAAGGAAAAACTAGTCCTAGTTCAAATAGGACTTGGATTAACCTAATTTTTAATTTGATTAAAAAATTAAATCTAATTTAAATCTAATATAATTGATTAAATTAGGCTCTTAATTGGTTAAGATCTATTTTAATTAGGTTGATTTGGTTATGGTTTGATTTGGTTTGAGAAATCAAATTTGAACAAGTCATAGATTGAATCCTAGTAAGACTAGGATTCCACCTTGCGTCACCTTAGCCCCCACGCCCACTCTCTCTTATCCCACGCCCACTCTCTCTTATTTTGTGTGACAAAATCCTCTCTCTCAGGTCTTCATGCATGCCTAAAACTTTTCTCTCTTTCTCTCTTATATGGAATGTAGTGTGGACCAAGTCAAAGTAGGAATTAGTTTGGATTTCAAATTCTATGAGATAGAGTTTTAGGAAACCAAAACTCTTTCCTTATGGCACTGATTTTATCTAGATCTTTTTTTAGAATTTTTTGGCTTTTATGACACATAATATGCACCCTTTGCTGGTGGTCCATGATAGAATAAGGAGGGGACGCCTAAGAGTTGGGCACCCCTTGTCTTGTCTTGTTTGGATAATTCTTGACTAGGTATTTGACCTAGACAAGGACTCTTCATATCTCTCTATTTAAAATAAATTTCTTCATAAAATTTTTGTGAAACATAGAGCATTAAGAGACCTTTGGAGTGCCCAAAAATCAAGGATAAAAAGTCTTGGGGCATGGAGATCTAATAGACACAAATCTAGGTGTCTGGGTTAGAGCAAAGAGAAGAAGAAGAGGATCTTCTTCTAGAGTTGCTGGGTTCATCTCTTCCCTTCCTCCATCTGTAAGTTTTCTAAGAGTGTCTCATCTAAAACTCCTTCTCCTACTTCTCATCTTTGGAAGAGTCCAAATCAAAAAAAAAAGAGGCATCTGATCGACCATCGAAGAAGGATCAACACAGTACTAGCATACTGTGCTAATTTCCTGGACCAGGACTTCTAATCGTAATTCATGGGCTCGTATGGAGACTCCTAGAGGTCAGACGCATGTGCGGCTCACAAAATCATCTTCAAGCTCGGATCAACAAAGTTAGAACATCTAACTTACAAGGTAATAGATCTGATCTATTATATTTTACATACATTAGATGTAGTATAGAAACATATTGATATGATCAACATGTAGTTCTTGCTCTTTATATTTTAATTTTTGATTTAATACCATATAATAATCATGTAATAAGATTTTAGATCTAGAGATTCTCTAATTTTATAAGATAAATTTTGATTTATTTTAGTCTTCTGCTATCTATTCTTGAAAAAGTTTCAAGGTCTAACCCTGAAACCCTAGATCTGGTTTCTTCAATTGGTATCAGAGCCAGATTATTTATTATATGATTATTTATACATACTTAGATTATTTTTTTGATTAGATCTAATTTATAATTTGATTGTTAAATCTGAAATTAAAATTTTTTGATCAATCACGAACTGTAGGTTGTCCTGCTGTAAGGTTTACCCCTTACAGTGCAAAGATTATCCTAGTTCGTGTAGATCTATCTTTAATCATAAATTTGTTAGATGTGATCTAGATTAAATTTATAATTTATTAGATTTAAAAGGTTTTAAATTTAAAATAAATTTTTTTGTTAATAATTTCAGCACAAAGAACTATCATATATTTGTCTGAAAAATTTGCGCAGTTTAAAGTTGAAATTTTTCAATTACATAAACCTGTTTAGATTAGATCTAAAGTAGTTTCATGCTTATTTTACTTGCATTTTGATTATGAATCAAACATACAACTTGATTGGTAGAATCATATTGTAAAAATATTTTACAAATATGAAAATTATTTTTGAAAAGCCGAACCCCAACCTTCAGCCCAAAACTTAATTGAGAATTAAGAAGTTGTTTGATTAGGTTCTAAGATTATGAATTGAAGAATCTAAGACACAAATCATAACACATTGGGTTAATGGGTTAGTGGGAATTAGGTCCATTAATTGGGTTAGACTTAAGGTTAGATTAAAGATGGACTTAATTAAAGAATTGACTAAATCTAATCAATTATTGTCTTAGATTAGGTCAAGAATTCTATAGATCAATTACAATAGTTGTAGTTGGTCAAGTCCATATCTTTAACGAGAATCAAATGGACTTGATTCTTGGCTAAGCGGTCTAGCACGAACTGTTAGGTTAATCTAATTGAAACTAATTAAACTAGTTGGTGTCTAAGATAAATCAGATCGGTAGTTTTTAATTGGCAGCCTGCTTACCTGACCATTTCTGATGGTGTCTAAGGCAAGCTTTGTCAGACCCTCCCACTGATCGAACTTACCTGGTCTCTTGATGAAATTATATTTTAATCGGATTACTTGACTATTCGAGCTGACCCATGTCAGCTAGGTAAATCAGTGTGACTGATTTAGGTGCTCCTAGACCAATCCTTTTGATGGTCTCCCTTAAGCTGACTTGGTGAAGTCAGTGAGAGGATCATGATAAGCTGGTTCATCTGATCTCACCCTCTAAACCAATTAAATTCTCTAAAATTATTAGGTTCTTAAAATGAAATAGTTATCGTGATAACTAGATCATAGCCTCCCATTAAGTGGATGATAATGGGTCCATCAATTGGATAATCATTGGAGGCCCAAAGGCCTGGTGCTTATCGGTTGATGGAATTGTCATTCATAATATGATTTCTTGACTGTATCTTTCTAAATGATGGTTAGGTTAGCCAACTAAAGTTGGCCTAATCATTCATTAGCTAGATGGGCCAAGTATGGTCATGTTAATGGTTGGACCTAACCAGACCTTTTCAGTGGAGGCTAAAGCCTACTGATTAGGGACTGGGGCAAAATTAAAATTACTAAAATTATTTAGAAAAATAATTGGTTATGAACCTACCCTTAGATGTACATGGGTTGGCCAACCAAAGTTGGGCTTGTGTGCAGTCTAAGTGGATTCTAGTACCCACTAAGGAATTAGGATAATTCTCGAAATGGAGGTAGAGGCTATCAATTCGAATAAAATAGTGGGAGAAACCTTTTGATTAAAGTTCAAATCTCTAGGTTTAATAATCAATTACTAATTAGATTATGATTTTTTTAATGCAGATATGGCCACTTCCCTATCACTCTGATCAATGTTGGATAATGATAAGTTGGTGGGACCCAACTTCGGTAGCTGGTATCAAAAGTTGAAGATAGTCCTGAAGCATGAACGGATCCTATATGTGATAACGGATCTTGCACCTAAAGAGCCAGCTGTCAATACACATGGAACAGTCAGAGATACTTACCAGAAGTGGCTCAATGATCGGACCACAGTGCGCTGCATCATGCTGGCTGCCATGAGCGACGAGTTCAGTCATAGATTTGAGATGACTCAGCCAAAGGATATGCTTCAAGGGTTGGAGGATGCCTTTGGCACATTCGATGACATGGAGAGGCACAAGACTAGTTGTGCCATCTTCAACGCCAAAATATGGGATGGTGCCTCTATCACTGATCATGTATTGTACATGATCGAGCTGATGGAGCGTTTGAGCAAGCTCGGCTTTCCCTTGCATGAGCAGCTTGGAAAAGATGCAATACTAAACTCGCTGTCCAAGTCTTATCTCCCATTCCTCACTCATTATAGAATGACAAAGCTTGAAGTAAACTATCACGGGTTATTGGGGTTACTTCAGAACTTTGAGAAGGATCACCAACTCCACAAGGAGTCGGTGAACTTAGTGGGAGGTTCGTCTTCTAGTTCTCAACCCTTTAAGAAAGGAAAGAAGAACAAGAAGAAGAAAGTGAAGAAGGTGCAAGTTCAGGTTGGGACATCAGTGCAGGGCCAGACCAGAAAGATTAAGCCCGATAAGAGCCAAGCTGAATGCTTCTTTTGCAAGAAGCGAGAGCACTGAAAGAGAAATTATCCTCAGTACATTGCCTCTCTAGATCCGAAGAAGCAGAGAAAGAAGCAAGCTATTTCTGGATAAGGTATTTATATGATAACTCTTTGTAATTTCTCTATTTGTAATATAACTGACTGGGTATTGGATACCAGTAGCCCTTACCATATTTGCAATTCATTGCAGGGGTTACAGGTCAGTAGGAGATTCGAGCAAGGTGAGAGGTTCCTGAATGTTGGAGATGAAAAATCAGTTTCATTTCTAGCATTAGGAATCTTGAAACTTGTATTTGAGTCTCATACTGTTATTCTTAATGATTGTCATTTTTGTCCCAGTTTCTTTTTAAATGTTATTTTTGTAGGCCTTCTGGCCAAAAATGATTATAAAATTTCAATAAAGAAACAAGTTTGTAATATCATTATGAATGGTGTTACTATTTTTTGTGGACATTTGAACAATGGTGTATATATGTTATCACAACCTATTAACGTAGTCTATTCTACTGGCAAGCACCCTAGATTAGATAGTGTATCAGATATCTACTATGGCACTATAGGCTAGGTCATATAAACAAGAACAAAATAAACAGGTTGACTCAAGAGGAAATCCTCGAAGTCAGTGATTGTGCATTACTTCCAACCTGTGAGTCATATCTTCTTAGTAAAATGACCAAGTCACTTTTACTGAAAAAGATGAGAGAGCTACTGAGCTCTTGAGCCTAGTACATACTAATGTATGCGGGCCCATGAGCACAAGTGCTAGAGGTGGATATTTTACTTCATCACTTTCACGGATGATCTATCCAGATATGGATATGTCTATCTGATGAAACATAAGTCAGATTCATTTGAATGTTCAAATGATTCCGAAGTGAAGTAGAAAAATAAACTAGGAAGAGTATTAAAGCTCTTCGATCTGACCGAGGAGGAGAATACCTTTCTGGTGAGTTTCTCACATATCTAGGAGAGAATGAGATTCTCTCTCAATAGACTCCTCCAGGAACACCACAACATAATGGTATGTTTGATAGGAGAAATCAGACTCTGTTAGACATGGTCCGATCCATGATGGGTTTTGCCAGCTTGCCGATATCCTTCTGGAGATATACACTCGAATCGACCTGTTATCTATTAAATAGGGTTCCAAGTAAGTCTATAATTAAGACTCCATATGAGATATGGACAGGGCGTAAGCCAGACTTTACATCTTAGGGTCTGGGGGTGCCTGGCCTATGTCAAATGATTAGTTACAGATAAACTTGGACCTAGGTCTGAAAAATGCACATTCATAAGGTACCCCAAAGAGACCAAAGGATATTTTTTCTACCATGCTGATGAACAAAATATGTTTGTCAGCCTTAAGGCAACTTTTTTAGAAAAGAGTTCCTTGGTGAAGGAACCATTACCTCTAAGGTTGAACTTGATGAAGTTCAACAGGTAGAAAGACCGACACCAATAACTGAACCTGAGTCAGATTTGATTAGATCATATCCAAAGCTCAATATACCTGCACCATTAAGGCGATCCGATAGAGTACCGGTCAGCCGGATAGATACTACGATTTCTTGATCTGAGACGGTGATCCCATTGAACTTGATGAGAACGATGAGGATCCAATCACCTATATGGATGCAATGTAGAGACCTGATTTCGAGAAATGGCTTGAAGCCATGAAATCCGAAATGGAGTCCATGAAGGTCAACGATGTATGGACATTGGTTGACCCACCTAAAAGGATTAAATCATTTGGTGTAAATGGGTCTTCAAAAGGAAGAGGAGTGCAGACGAAAGGTAGAGATCTATAAAGTCCATCTGGTTGTCAAGGGGTATCGTCAATATTATGGTATTGACTATAACGAGACGTTCTTCCCTATGGCAATGCTCAAATCCATTTGGATAATGCTTGCAATAGCTGTCCATTTGGATTATGAGATCTGGCAGATGGATGTAAAGATAACTTTTCTGAATGGAGAGCTGATCGAAGAGGTGTATATGATATGACCTAAGGGGTTTACATCCACAGATGAGTCCAAGGTGTGCAAGCTTCAGAGATCCATTTATGGATTGAAGCAAACTTCTCGAAGTTGGAATATGCATTTTGATAAGGTGATCAAAATGTATGGCTTCGTTAAGAATGGAGAAAAGCCCTGCATCTATAAATGGGCAAATAGTCTAGTTGTGGTATTCCTTGTCTTGTACGTGGATGATATTCTCTTAATCAGAAATGATATCTCCGCACTACAGGGAATAAAAGTTTGGTTGTTATCGCAGTTCTTCATGAAGGACTTGGGTGAAGCATCCTACATCCTAGGGATAAAGATCTATAGGGATAGATCTAAAAAGATGCTTGGATTATCCCAGTCCACGTACATAGATACTGTGCTAAAGAGGTTCAGTATGGAGAATTTCAAGAAGGACTATCTATCGATAGGCCATGGAATTTCTCTCTCTAAGAAGGATTGTCCGACAATTCTTGAAGAGAGAGCATATGAGTAGAGTCCCATATGCTTCGGCTGTGGGATCTATCACGTACGTCATGACATGTAAAAGGCTAAATGTGGCATACTCAATAGGAGTAGTGAGTAGATACCAATCTGATTCTAGAAAAAATCACTGGAAAGTGGTTAAAGCCATCCTTAAGTATTTGAGAAATACTAAGGACCAATGGTTGGTTTATGGAGAGTCAAATCTGAAACTTGTGAGGTTCGTAGACTTCAGTTTTCAACCTGACCATGATGACAGCAGAAGCGTGTCGGTTATATCTTTACTCTGAATGGTGGAGCCATTTGCTGGAAGAGTTTCAAGCAGCATACTGTGGCAGACTCTGTTTGTGAGGTGGAGTACATCGCAGCATCGGATGCCGTGAAGGAAGCTATGTGGCTGAGAAAATTAATTACCGAGCTCGAAGTAGAACCCTTCCTCAATGGTCCGATCCTACTCTACAGCGATAGCACTGGTGCCATAGCTTAGGCGAAGGAACCCAAAGCACACCAGCGGATGAAGCACATTTTGTGCTGCTTCCATCTGATCCGAGAGATCATGGATCGAGGTGACGTCGACCTTCAGAAGATCGATGGAAAGGAGAACCTGGCCGACCCCTTCACTAAAACCCTGACGATAAAGGAGTTCGACAACCACAAGTCGAAGATGGATATTAGATACTATGTCGAGTGGCTTTAGGACAAGTGAGAGTTGTTGGAAAATATGTCCCAAAAGCCAATGTCAACCTATTAACGATTGAGTAACCTTGTATTGTAATTGATTTGTTAATAAATAAAATATATTTTTGATATTTTCATCACCAGTTTGCATCTTCTAATGAACTCCGTTGTTGTGATGAAGTCTTTAGGATGATTTAGGCTCGATAAAGAGAGGATTTATCGATTAGTCTTTAAAACTATTCACGACCAAATGATGGGCTGTTAATAAGGACGACAGCTTCTATCGAGCATAGGTCAGTGTAGGCCATATGGGTTAGTTGTCCTCTTAACCAAAAAGTGTGAAGACACTGGTATGGCATACAGATGAGATGTAAGGGTACATCATCATTGAACGTGACCAACTTCAGAGCATTCTACTGTCGAAAATATCTCCGATGGGATATAGGTATAAGTGTCCCTTTGATCTGAGATCGCCTTAGTGACTTGCAAGCAACTCACTGTGTTTTGGTACTGGACTAACTGAATTTTTAATTTAGTGACGGAAGACTTCTAGACACAGTCAAGTACTTGCAAAGTCAGAGTGTGATCGAGATGGATTGACCACTCCAAGAGTTGGAGAAGAATGAGTCGCTGTATTTCGATTTAGCTAAATCTTGGCCAGGATAATCCATCAGATCGATTTGATATTTTGAAATACAATGTGGACAATCTGGTTAGAGTTGATAGTTGAACTCTGAGGTGTCCTATGAGCATTTTGGTCAAGGGGATGAATTATATGGAAACTATATCCGCATGGGTTCTAAGGATGTTGTTCTACACACTCGACCTATCCAACCGTCGGATATCATTGCTAGATGGTCACTTCGATTGATATAAAAATTTATTTTATACTATCGACTTAGATTTAGACCTATGAGGTTACACATATTAGAGTTTACAATTTGATCAGATGGTTGATCAACGATTAAGAATCGTTCTAGGGTTAAACGATCAATACGATTGATATTTAACCTAGTGCAAGTATTGCAGGAGGATCAATTAGCAATTCGATTACTAATTGGCTTAATTTGATTAATCCAATAGGTTGAGATTAAGTTTAATTGAATATGATTTAATTAGATTTGGTTTGGGCTTGATTGGACCAAGTCCAATTGGTTTATTGGATAAGCCAAGTGCAAGAAAAAACTAGTCCTAGTTCAAATAGGACTTGGATCAACCTAATTTTAATTTGATTAAAAAATTAAATCAAATTTAAATCTAATTTAATCTGATTAAATTAGGCTCTTAATTAGGTTAAGATCTATTTTAATTAGGTTGATTTGATTTTGGTTTGATTTTCTTTGAGAAACCAAATTTGAACAAGTCATAGATTGAATCCTAGTAAGACTAGGATTCCACCTTGCACCACCTTAGCCCCCCACGCCCACTCTCTCTTATCCCACGCCTACTCTCTCTTATTTTGTGCAACAAAACCCTCTTTCCTAGATCTTCACACACACTCAAAATTTTCTCTCTTTCTCTCTTACATGGAATGTAGTTTGGACCAAGTCAAAGTAGGAATTAGTTTGAATTTTAAATTCTATGAGATAGAGTTTTAGGAAACCAAAACTCTTTCCTTATGGCACTGATTTTATCCAAATTTTTTTTTAAATTTTTGTGGCTTTTATGGTACATAATATGCACCCTTTGCTGGTGATCCATGATAGAATAAGAAGGAGGGATGCCCAAGAGTTGGGCATCCCTTGTCTTGCCTTATTTGGATAATCCTTGACTAGGTATTTGACCTAGACAATGACTCTTCATATCTCTCTATTTAAAATAAATTTTTTTATAAAATTTTTATGGAATATAGAGCATTGAGAGACCTTTGGGGCATCCAAAAATTAAGGAGAAAGAATCTTGGGGCGTAGAGATCTAATAGATACAAAGCTAGGTGTCTGGGTTAGAGCAAAGAGAAGAAGAAGAGGACTTCTTCTAGAGTTGCTGGGTTCATCTCTTTCCTTCCTCCATCTGTAAGTTTTCTGAGAGTGTCTCATCTAAAACTCCTCCTACTTCTCATCTTTGAAAGAGTCCAAATCAAAAAGAAGGAGGCATCTGATCGACTATCGAAGAAGGATCAGCGCAGTACTAACATACTGTGCTGATTTTCTAGATCAGAACTTCTGATCGTGATTCGTGGGCTCGTGTTGACGACTCCTAGAGGTCGGATGCATGTGCGGCTCGCAACATCATCCTCAAGCCTGGATCAGCAAAGTTAGAACGTCTAACTTGCAAGTAATAGATCTGATCTATTATATTTTACATATATTAGATGTAGTATAGAAACATATTGATATGATCAACATGTAGTTCTTGCTCTTTATATTTTAATTTTTTATTTAATGCCATGTAATAATCATGTAATAGGATCTTAAATCTAGGGATTCTCTAGTTTTATAAGATAAATTTTGATTTATTTTAGTCTTCCACTACCTGATCTTGAAAAAGTTTCAAGATCTAACCTTGAAATCTTAGATCTGGTTCCTTCACCAACCACCAAATAACAGAATTATAAGCTGAGCTGGACCTATTTTACCATTATCTAAGACTGATTTTTGAGTTTCATAATATTTTGGATCCAACCATTAAAATAGATCCTAAATTGGAATCAATTAAGTCTTTGTTAAGAAAATAAAATTTTTTTAATATTTTTTTAATTTATTTTTTTCTTATATTACTACATATTCATCTTAATATTCTACATACTTTTTTGTACACATATTATTTTTTAAAAACTATTTAATATTTATTTTTATAAATATAAAAAAAATTACTATAATATATC
The DNA here is from genome assembly GCF_000442705.2 of Elaeis guineensis. Taxonomy (NCBI): domain Eukaryota; kingdom Viridiplantae; phylum Streptophyta; class Magnoliopsida; order Arecales; family Arecaceae; genus Elaeis; species Elaeis guineensis. The sequence continues at coordinate 8,393,663 of NC_026003.2, read as the reverse complement.
TAAATATCCTTCAATAAAAAAAATTTAAAATTTTTAAAATATTAGTGATAAAATTTTTCATCATTAAAAAAGCCATTAGCGATGAAAATCTTTTATTCCGTCATTAATAGTCTAGTTTTTAAAATTTGAAATTTTTTATTTTTCAAATATTGATGACGAAAGCGATGGGTGGGGTGAGTCAAAGGCAGTAGAGATGGTCGAGGTGATGCTGTCTAGCTTCCTTGATAGTGCTGCCTCCGACGTCCTTGATAGCCAGGCAGTTCTCGATGCTCTCCTCCTCAAGGTAGAGCAGCACAATCCCTATAGAAGAAAAATGAATTATGGATGCCATATCATTAATTTTTTAAAACTAATTTATTTTTAGCTCAGCACTAGTGCCACTTATTCAAGCTAAACCAACCATATATGCACCGATAATGCCAAATAAGATTTTCGATGAGAGAAAATTGTTGGACATGAGACAAAGGGTAATATTAAAATAGTTCAAAAAATTTGGGGATCAAAAATTATGATTATATAATTTAAGGATCATTTAAAAAAATCTAATATAATTTAAGGATTAGAAACATAATTTATCCAAAAAAATTTTTCTTCGGCTCCACATGGGAACCAATTATCACAGACAGTGCGTGCGGTTTGCACCACCCACGGTGCACAAAGAATTTCTCATATATTTTTCCATCTAGCCGATCTTTAACACATGCACGGCCCAATAGGAATGATTTGTTCACATGGGTGATGGAACAAAAAAACATATGGGGTGCATACTATGGCCATCATATAGGATGAGTCTAGTTTCATACCATATTTTTTTATATTTTTAAAAAATATAAAAGTCAAATAGAGATTGAATTTTTTTTATTAATGAAGTCTATCGATTTCATAACTGAAACAATAGAGAAAAAAAAAAAACAAAATACACATCCAAGAGAGATTCATCGTGACGGTCCATATTCTCTGTCTTCCTCATCAAACTTCTCCATCTATTATCTTCCTCATCAAGCTATTTCTTCCATCCGTAAGATCTTTCTCCCGAGTCTCTTTCTTCTCTTCCAAACCTCACATGTCATTTCTCCTATCTATGAGATCTTCCTCAAGTCTCTTTCTTTTTTTCCAAATCTCTTATTTTTTTAAGATCTTTGTATCTAAAAGTTCATGAAAATTGTATATCATTTTACCTAGAGATGTGCATTAAGACATCGAATGAATATTTTGCTACCTGTATATCAACTGACCATATATTATGTACTAGTGAATACTAAGTTTGGTCAACTATGTATCAATTTATTTGTAGGTATGTATTTGGTCGTTACTAGATGTATATCAAAAAATTTATAGTATGATTCAGTAAACCATCTAATATGTGTCATTTGATTATGTGCTGTGTACTGATGAGTGCTATATTCTGAAAATTGCATATCACTTTACCTAGAAATGTCTATTAGGATGTCGGATGAATTTTTTTTTGGTATATATCAACTGACTATATATTGTGTATTACTGAATATGAAATTTGATAAACTATGTATCAATTTATATATAGGTGGTATTAGATCGTTACTGGATGTGTATCAAAAAAGTTTATAATATGTATCACCTGCCTATATACTATATATTGATAAATACATGAGAGAATGGGTATGGAATGAAAGCTAGCGAGATAAATCATACTGCCACTATATATAAGAAAATAGTGTATTAGCGATGGCTTTTAGTGATGATAAACAAACCGTTGCTAATAGCACTCTTTACTGATGACATGTTATGATAAAAATCTATCCCATCACTAAAAGGGTGATCATTTATTAGCAACGGCTTATTTACTTATTAGTGATGGCAAAGTGTCAATATAAATTTAATTTTAAATATTACCTATTAGCGATGAAAATTAGCCATCTCTAATAGTCTACCCTAAAATCTCCTCCCGGGTCTCTGATCGCCCTGTTCTTCAACCGTCACCTCCATCCCCAATTTTCTCCCTCCATGCCATCGGAGGCACATCACCGTGCCCAAGACCCCGCACCATCATCCCCTCCTCAATCTGACATCCCCATGTCGGATCGATCATCGTCGATCCCATGCTGACCCTCTCCATTCTTCCCTACTTCCCACCTCTTCCTCGGCACAGTTGAATGCTCACTGGAGCTAGCTCGTCCCAGCGCCTTGGCCTTCCCCCTTCTTCTCAGCCTCTCATATTCTTCCCCCGCCAACATCTCCACGTCGGATCGGGCATCCCCACATCGGACCAAGCTTCTCCTCACTGGATCTGTCGTCCCAAGACTCCCCCTTCTTCCCTCATCATGCCGTCGAAATGATGCCACTGTCGAAAGCCACCGTCCACAGTTCCCTGCCACCTCCTCTTTTACCCTGCACTGTTAGATGACTTTTAGTGATGACGACGGTGATGGAGCCATCACCACACACCATTCCCTCCTCTTAATTTTTTTTATATTTAAATTTATATTTATCAGATTTATTTAAATTTATAATATTTGATGTAATTTGTGCATGGAAAGTGCATTCTCAAACACAGATAAGATCCAGAGGAGCACTGCTGCCATATGAAACCTCACATCTGGTGGTACCCTCAGAAGGTGGAACTACTTCAAGAGCTCTTCGACGAGAGTAGCCCCACTGCCATTGATAGCAATGGATCAAGATCGGGCCACTACTGGACCAATTTTGACCTACTCATCCACTACGACAGAAATAATATGAGCTAGTCTGATTGGGTTCGACCAAACTCGGACCTCATATTTGAAAAATTTCTAGGGCTTAGGTCTGATCTGAAATTCGAAAAAATTTTGGGCTTTGCTCAGGCAGGGGTGTGGCCCACCCAGTCTGACCCATTTGTAGCCTTATTTGCAATACTACTCGATACTTTGAAACCTCCAGGGTGGGATTTGCCTTTGTCCGCATGCTGGTGTGCTAGTGGGGCCTAGTCGTCTGGCTTACCCTAAGTCCACATGAGCAGGACACACGTCCCGATCCTTTCTGTTTGAATGCTACTCGGTACTTTGGAACCTCCTAATTAAAAAATTTTAAAAATATTGCATTACGTAGAATCATAGACCCATCTTTTGATTAATGTACATATTCTACGGCATCCGTACATTGATATATATATATTTTTGTCTAGGTAGAAGAATTATGTATATTGGTTAATTAATTATCCAATATGGATAGTTTGAAAAATATAATTAATTCTATAGATCATTACAGTAATCAAAAGTATGGTGAAAGTTTGAAAGAAATTTCGGACAGTATTTTTCTTTAGTTCTCCTCACAAATCTTATGCCATGTGAGGAGAATTAAGGAGAGATATGATCAAAATTTCTTGTAACCCCTATTACATATCGTTTGATTACTGTACTTGATCTATAAAATTAATATAATTTTTGAACGGGATAGGACCTTCTATACCTATCAGTTGATGGTAGAATGCAAGTATTATGTAAGCCATTCAAAATATTAAAATAATTATTTAGCAATTGCTTTTTATTTGTATATGCAGAATTCTTAGGTAGTGCACCATGGATCGTAGTTGGATGGACCGTCAAATAGTTGATGGAGTAATTTTTACTGAATACAAGGATGGTGTAGAGTACTTCTATGAGTATACTTTTGAAAATGTGGCACTCTTACATCAAGAGTGGGCTCGTTGCCCTTATAAGAGATGTGGCAATAGAGAAATACTTAATAGAGATACAATGACTGTCAATTTATATAGGAGTAGATTTATACCCAACTATAAGCATTAATACCTACACGGAGAGATATGGGAGATAGTTGTAAGGGTTAAAATAAACAGGATATGGACACGGATAGAATGGTAGACATAGTTATGGATGCTGCTGATCATGAATTTAACTAAGATGTAGAGGATGATCTAGAAGCTGACAGTGGTGATTTCTATCATATGCTAAGAGTATTGAATTTTAGATATTTTGCATGTAGATTTCAAAATAATTTTGAATATAAACAGCAAAAAATAAGATTAAATCAAATTTAATTCTATGCATGTATTGATCTAAATCAAATAGCATAGATATAGTTCATATGATGATAAATCAGACATAAAGCATCTGATTTCAAAAAATAAAAATAAATATATAATCAGATCACATACCTGAATCGTTGAACTCTTTCTTCAGATCCGGATCTAAGGATGTCTCAGATTTTGATATAGTCGCGCACACATATCCGATCTCTACGGATATCCACACAAGATTTGATCTGATCGGAGGCTCTTTGATCTCTCTAAGATGTTAGCTCCTTTGCAAAGATCACTTCCTTGATGATTGAAAAGGACCTTCCTCAATATCTAAGACTATCTTAAAGAAGAAGAAGACTATAAGAAAAAGATGAGGAAAAAGAAGTTATGAGAACCCTTTCTCTTTTTCCTTCTCTCTTCTCTTTAAAACCTAATGCCCAAGAGAAACCCACGCCCAAGCTCACACCCCAAGAAAAATTTTTATCCCTTTTTTCATGTTCCAAAGCCCCCTTATTAATAGATGATGTCTATAAATTGTATAGGATTTAGGTTTTGATAAGGCCAAACACCTTATCAAACTAGAACTCCTATTTTGGTTCATAACCAAACTGATTTGATTCCAAATCAAACCAGATCTGAAAGGAGAGCAAGGGAGGATGTGTGGAAGGCTTGGCATGATATTTTGGATGCGTAAAAACCATGGGGATGCGGTATTCCTATTAGCATAGACATGTGGGGTGCATGGAGATAGAATCCAAGTCTAACTAGAATTTCTTTAAGTGCTGATTTAAATTTAATTTAATCTTAACCAAACTAGAATTAGATTGCACCCAAAATAAGTTAATTCCTAATCTAATTAAAAACTCAATTAAATCTAAATTGAATCCTAATCTAATTAGAAGATCAATTGAATCAAGTTCTAGTCAAACTAGAATTTTCTCCTTATGTAATTGGGCAATCTCATAATCCAATTAGGCTTAATTTAATCAAATCCAAACCATACTAAATAGAATCTAATTCAATTAGATCTGATTTGAACCTCATTGCTCAATTAAATTGAGCTAGACAGCAATCTAATTGCCAATTAATCCTCCTATAATTCACTAACACTTAGCGAATTAATTGGTTAATTACAACTTTTGTATTATCAATCGTATTGATAATTAATTTCTATTACGATTCATAATTATAACTCAACCATCTGATCAGTCAAAAAAAATTTTTATGTGTGATCTCATAGATTCTATTTGATAGTGAGACATATCATGATCTCCATCATAGTATCATCGAAATATCTTTCGATATGTTAGAATAATTTTAACTCACATCCAACAAAGATTATCGATCCAGAATGATCCTAATGAGTTCTCACAATCCACTAGTGATACCTAGTAGCGTATAGTGGCAATCCAGTAGAATAAAAATAGAATCCTTAAGTATAGTTATCGTGTAATTCAGTTCTTTATTATAACTTCCGACGAGATGGAGATCATAGAAACTCGTCAAACCCCAACATCTGTTATATGAAATATTAGATTAACTCCAACCTAAATGTGATACTCATGAAAACTCCTTTCCATCAATCATCTTGCTATAGCCATAGACTTATAAACTTGACTTCTCAAATCTCATAAAACTATTCCTTATATACTAAGGTCAATAGATCCTTTATAAGTACGCACTCTACTCCTACAATGAACCTACTACAGCCAACATACACTATAAGGATCTGAATAACTAGGAGACTATGTTTATGTGCAGTCAAACTATAGTAACTCCACTATGAACAGTCAAGGCACTGCAAGTCAAGGAACCACTCACACTACTACAATATCGAGAAGATCACTGATGAGTGAGTAGACATCTATATGATCTCTTATATTGTCACGCTTAGTACTGATATTCTCTAACAACTATCCACACTCTCGCTCAATATCTCTACATTATAGACTTGAGACTCATTTATCCTGAAGGAAGTGATTCATGCGTTGATCTAATCGGATCAATCATCATCCCCATGATGATCCATCAATCAAAAGTAATTTAAGAATTTATTATATATGTCTCAAATCTAAATTTTTAGAATATGTATCTTTAAATTATTAATTTTTTGGATGATTCTCAAACAGATGACACAAGAATGGATAAAATTATCGACTTTATTGATAAATCAATTATTTAAGTATAAAAATATATCTTAAATTATTATAATATATCTATCATATTTGCTTTTAGAGTATACATCTAACAATCTTTCACTTGATCTAAAGTCAATTGGTCACTAATTTTAGTCCCATCTACTCAAGGTGGACTTCAATCTTTGACTGACTTATTCAGAAATTGATAAAGTTTTCACTGGCATAGTCTTACTCTAGTTTTGAAATTAGGATTTAAAACTTACCATCGGAGGATCTCTGATCCTTCATTTATAAAAGGACTGATGAGACCGTTATAGAGTTTGTTAGACCGTTAGAGGAGTCTGTTAGATGATTATAGCCAGTTATAAATAAGCTAGAGTATTACTGTACATATTAGCTGGAAGTGAGGTTATACTTAGTTGTATCCGCCAGCTATGCATGAGATCATGGCCAGCTATCCATATGGCAAATGAGTTGGAATAGAACTAGAAGGCAGTTACGGCTGAGCTGGATAATACCTGTCAGATAACAGTCCGTACTTTTGATGGAACGTCGGTAATAGACTAATATGGAATAACTGATATGAGTAAATATCTGAGCTGTGTGCCATGCCTTGAGTGTCAGTAATCAAGTCAAAAATTGACATCCATACACTGTAGGAGATCGACAGATAATTGAGGTAAGTGTCCAGCTTACTAGCAGTTTTGGACTAAACCAACTTAACAGATAATATTGAACAGACAGATCGATAATTGGCCAATGTAACATTAGTATCTCCATTAATTCGAGAACTCCTGAGTATGAGTTTCGAGGACATTAGCTAAGGTGCCCCCACTTTTAAGTCTAAATAAGTTACTTTGGACGAAAGAAGTAGTCCATAAAAAAATTTTAGTTTGTCCGAGGTGACGAATCCATGCCGTTTGGTTCTTCAAGTAAACCACAGCATACTTTCACTTAAACTCGAAGTGGGCAGGTTGGATCTTTTGTATATCTGATAGAATTTTAATCTTTTGTGCCTCATTTTCTTCCCTTTCAAGGGCATACTGTCTGAAAATTTAAGTCAAAACTTGTCAAGTCGATATTTTATGTGGTCCAATTCGGAGATTAGATTTTTCATTCTATAGGGACTTTTCTCAATCCGAATATCGATATTTTTGATCCTTTGGAACTTGTCTCGATCCAGAGATCGATATTTTGGTCTTTTGGGACTTGTCTCTAACTAGAGATTGAATTTTTGATCCTTTGACATATATCTCGATTTGGAGATCAGATTTTCATCGATCAAGAGATCTTATCTCCATTATGACTCTCCGGAGCTTACTGATCTGGAGATCAAATTTTCATCGATAAAAAGATTTTATCTTCATCTTTATCCTTCGAGGCATAAGCTCAATCCACTATAAAAAAATAGGATTTTCATGATGTAATTATTTGCTATAAAAATATTTTTATCGTAAATATATGTATTCATGACGAAACAATATTTTCTTCACAACTAATACATTATTTGCGATGAAAATTATTTTTCATCACAAATAATTAATTATTTATGATGAAAATTTATTTTCATCATAAATATTTAATTATTTATGATGAATAATTTTTGTCACACATAATCAACAAAAAATTAAAAATTTTAAAAAAATAAATGATAGATTATTTATGATGAATATTTTTTATCAAAAATAATTAAATATTTTTGATGAAAAATATATTTAAATCATAAATAAGTATATATTTATGATGTAAAATTTTTATCATAAATAATTAATAAAAAATAAAAAAATAAAAAAAATAAATGATAAATAATTTCCAATAAAAATTTTTCATCAAAATAAAGAAGTATTTATGATGGAAATATATTTTTCATCGTAAATAATTATGATGTAAAATTTTTATCATAAATAATAAATAAAAATCAAAAATTTAAAAAAATAAATATTAGATCATTGTAATGAAAAATATATTTTTATCATAAATAATTATATATTTATGACATAAACCTACTTTTTGTCATAAATAATTGATGAAAAATTAAAAATTAAAAAAAATAAATAGTAGATTATTTATAATAAAAAAATTTATCAAAAATAGTTGAATATTTATGACCTAAAATAAATTTGCATTTAAATAATTATATATTTATGATGTATAATTTTTATCATAAGAATGATGAAAAATTAAAAATTTAATAAATAAATAAATGATAGATTATTTATGATAAAATTTTTTATCATAAATAATAAGTATTTCTGATGAAAGTATATTTTTCATCATAAATATTAAATTATTTTTAATAAAAATTTTATCATAAATAATTGATAAAAAATAAATGGTAGACTATTTACGATGGAAACTTTTAAAACACATTTCCATCATAAATAATTGTATATTTATGATGTACAACCTCTTTTCATCATAAATAATCAATAAAAAATTAAAAAATTAAAAAAAATAAATAGTAGATTATTTATGATGCAAATTTTTCATAAAAAATAATTGAATATTTAAGACCAAAAATAGATTTGCATCATAAATAATTATATATTTATGATGTATAATTTTTATCATAAAGAATCGATGAAAAATCAAAAATTTTAAAAAAAAATGCCAGATTATTTGCAATAGAAATGTTTCATCATAAATAATAAGTATTTCTGATAAAATATATTTTTTACTATAAATATTAAATTATTTTCATTAAAAAAAATTTATCATAAATAATCGATGAAAAATTAAAAATTTTAAAAAAATAAATGATGGACTATTTGCAAAAAAAATATATTTTCATCATAAATAATTTATATTTATGATGTACAACCTCTTTTCATTGTAAATAATCGATGAAAAATTAAAAAATTAAAAAATAAATGGCAAATTATTTGCGATGTAAATTTTTCATCAAAAATAATTGAATATTTATGATCAAAAAATAGATTTGCATCCTAAATAGTTATATATTTGTGATGTATAATTTTCATCATAAATAATCAATGATGAAATTTTAAAAAAATAAATGCTAGATTATTTATGATGAAAAATATATTTTCATCATAAATAATTATATATTTGAGTCATAAACTTACTTTCTATCACAAATAATCGATGAAAAATGAGAAATTTAAAAAAATAACTGATAGATTATTTATGATATAAATTTTTTATCAAAAATAATTTAATATTTATGAAGTAATAATATATTTCCATTGTAAATAATTATATATTTGTGATATAAATTTTTTTTGTCAAAATAATCAACGAAAATGGTAGATTATTTATGACAAAAAAAATTTCTACCAACTTTTATCCTACTCTTTTTCTGTCGATTTTTTTACCTCTATTGTACATTATTCTCTTCAACCAGTCATAAAGTCTAGACTTTCAACTCTCCAAACTTTTTTCCTCAACTCATTCATCTCCTACCTTTCTCTTTTTGTACTAACTCCCAAATTTTAAGTATTTTTTGGACCATCAGACTTACTCAAAAAAAAAAATATCGATTCAAGCACGGCAAAAGCTGAGGGGGATGAATCGTTGATGGATACTATATTTTCATTGCTAATGCCCAATTATTTGTGATGAAAAATTTGGATTAGTCTAACTGAATTGATTTGGATTGGGTCATGGATCAATCCGGCTCATTTGCACCTTGAAGATTATGACCATCAAATAGCGTGCATCTCGCATTGCAACGAACGATGTGCATACTGCTTTGCATCGAATGATCCAAAAATTATTGAAATTTTTGTACTCTCTGCATCACATCAGAGTTATCATTACCTTCGTTCGCAATCATAATATAAATGATGTACATCTGTACCTATCCATCGCATGCCATGCGAGCCCACATGCGTGTGGTGCATCGAACGATATGCACATGTTCCATGCATTGAACAAAAATTTATTTACGATGAAAAATTTATTTTTAGATAAGATTTATTTTTTTAAAAATAATTTTTAAAAATTATTAGTGATGAAAATTTTAAAAAAATTGGAAATTTTTGGGAGAAAATTTTTGAAAATTTTTGAGAAAAAAATTTGGGGAATTTTTAAGAGGAAAAACTTTTTTGTTAGAAATTATTAGTGATGGAAATATATTTTACATCACTAATAAAATTATTAGCGATAGAGATTTATATTTTCATCATAAATATTTTTTATAAATTTTTTTTGGTAAAATTTTTTTAAACTAAAAAATTTTGAGAGGAAAAAAACTTTTTTTGGCTAAAATTATTAATGATGAAAAATAGAGTTACATCGCTAATAAAATTATTAGCAACAAAGTTATATTCTCATTGTAATTTAATTTTTTTGGAACTTTTTTTGGTTAAATTGTTTTAGAGTGAAAAATTTTTAGAGGAAAAAAATTTTTGGTGAGAATTATTAATGATGAAAAAAATTATTGCATTGTTAATAACACTTATTAATGATGGAAATTCTTATTTTCTTCATAAATTATTTTTTTAGATTTTTTGGTTAATTATTTTTAAAAGAAAAATTTTTAGAGAGAAAAAAATTTGGTGGGAATTATTAGTGCTGGAAATAGAATATATGTTGTTAATAATTATTTTTAGTGATAGAAATAATTTTGAGTCACCAAAAGTTCATTAAAAATCCTCCTCCGACCTCTTCGACCTGCCTCTCTTGAATCCCACAAAACCCTCTCCCTCCTACGAAACCCTCTCCCCCACCCTCGCGGGCTTCCTCTCTACCACCACCACCGCCACCGTCGCCGACTTTCAAAGATAAACCCTTTTTTTTTGCTCCGTGGGGAAGGGAGAAGCGGGGGGTGGGTGCTCGAGCAGGGAGGAAGGAGAGGGAGGGGGTGTTTGGCGGGGGTGGAGTGGGGGTGGGGGGTGGTAGTGACAGGCACAGACCCATGGGGTGGGGCGGAGGGGTGCCGCGGGGGGTGGGGGGCACGAGCGGAGTGGACCGACACCCTACACGAGTAGGGTGGGGTGGAGGGGCACCACGAGAGGTGGGGGTGGTGGTGACGATACTATAACAAAATAGAATATTAGTGATGAAAAAAATTCATCGCTAATAATAGATTTTCATTGCTAATAGTTATTAGCGATGAAATTATTGTCGCTAATATTTAGTCGCAAATAATGACAACGTTGATAATTTCTTATGATGAAAAAAAAATTTCATCATAAATAATCAATATTATCGATAAAAAAATTTTATCGTTAAAAAAATTATTTTTTTTGAAAACTATTAATGATGAAAAATTTTAATCATAAAAAAAGATAATTTGCGATGAAATCTTACATCGCTAATAAAAAATAATTATTTATGCTAAATTTTTTTCATCACTATTAATTTAATTAAAAATTTTTATAAAAATTAAATTTAAAAAATATTAACGACATAAATTTTTCATCATAAATATATCAATTTTTGACATAAATTTTCATCATTAATAAATAATAAGTTAATAGCAATGAAAAATATTTTTATCACTATTAATTTAATTAAAAATTTTATAAAAATTAAATTTAAAAAATATTAGTGACATAATTTTTTTATCATAAATATAATTATTTATGATGAAAATATTTTTATCTCTATTAATTTAATTAAAAATTTTATGAAAATTAAATTTAAAAAAATATTAGTGACATAAATTTTATGTTGCAAATATTATAATTTTTATATAAATTTTCATCAATAATAAATTTCAATTATTTATGATAAAAATACTTTCATCATTATTAATTTAATATAAAATTTTAATATTTTTAAATTTATTAAAAAATTATTTATAACCAATTTTTTATCGCTAATATATTTTTTGGGGATCAATATTTTGTCAAAAATAATTCCATCGTTAATAATTTACACATATTTTTTAAAAAATAATTTATGAATATATATTTAATTTATATTTATAATATTTTTTATAAATTTGAAATAAAAAATTTACACAATAAATTCATAAATAAATTTTATCATTTTATTATATAAATTAAAATTACAAGAAGTTTGAAATAAAAATATAAAGCGACATAAAGAGGCTATCAAGTGTCAGCATCTGCAGAAGAAGGAGAGTGCTCGGGACCGGCCTGCTGCTACCTCATCAGTTGCATCATCTACTCCATCTGCGCTATCTGCTCCATCATTTGAATCTGAAGCAGCTGGAACTCATCGACGCATGCAGCCAACTCATCAGCTCACTGTTCAGTCCGCTGTCGATCCTCAATAGCCTGCCTCTGCACCTTTGCCAGACGAGCATCGCTAGCAGCATGAATATCAGTCCTAGATGAGCATAAGGATGAAGGAGCAGTGATCCCATGCCCTAGACCCCTAATATAATAGGATCTCATACCAAGCATCTGATCACAAATCTCATCATCTGTAGATGTGGTCAAGCCCTCAGGGGTAGACTGGGATCTGATGTCTATCATACGGTCCTAAAAATTAAAGTTATAGGTATTTTAATTTTGTACTGAAAATCAAACTGTGAATGAAAAAAATAATTGAAAAAACTTACAAAAAGCTCCTGGCTCCCCATCGTCCACTCCTCTGACCGTCACTGGTGGGTTCGCTGATAGATATCAATCCTACCAAGAAGCTCGCCACTCTCAGCATCTCTCTGTAATTTAAAAATAATTAATTAAAAAAATTTTAAATAGTTAGAGAATTAAAATATACTAATTAGAAATTACTTACCATCTGCTTTATGTGACGAGCGAATGACCTCGAACCTCCACAATGTGATACGATCTGTCTCACCCGATTCATGACGTTCTAGGCACATCTTCTTTGTACAGTTAGCAGTCAAATAAATAGGTAATAAATTGAATTTAAGAATAAATAATTCAATCATTAAACTCTAAAAAAAAGAAGTTTGGATGTGTAACCTGATATATCAGATCCTTATAATGCTGGTATATGACAGTCCAATCATCCATAGTGATGCGGTCATAAGGCCGCTGCTGCATTGCCTCCACCCCATGATCTTGCATCACATGGTACCAATGCTGATGGATGCAGTGGCGATACTCCTTGAAACACAAAAATAAATGAGCATCCACAGCTCACCGCATGCGATCCTCAAAATCAAAAATATCAAATACACCCTGCCAATAACAAATATTAGAAGAATATCATACCAATTAAATATTCACAGTATAATTTATTTTATCTATAACTGGGTGTAGAAAATCTCTCTCTAAGCCGGTACAATATAATGCCAATCGAAAAGCATCATGGGGGCATAGCTATGGCATATGATGCCCAACTCGGTCTGCCACGGCTCACACCATCCCTAATGGGCTGGTGTAGCTGGATGGTATTTCAATATAGAGATGCTGTCTCAGGTGCTCGCATCTTCAATGCTCTAGAGTGAGGTTCTTCGATAGACTTCACCCTCGCCTCTCTACCAGTGGAGACTGACTTGAAACAATAATAAATAAATCATTAGTATGATAGCTATCTAAATAAAAAAATTAAATTTTATTATATAAAAAATATAATAATACCACTCAGATCCACCTCACATGGATCCACTTTACTCAGATATGCCAGTGCAGGACCCTCTAACGATGGAGCTGGTGTGGCAATGGAAATCGATGAAGGTGCCTCAGCCTCCAGGGTAGACCGCAAACGCGAACGTTGTCGTCTGTCTTCTGATGTCATACCTATAATTCTTGACTTATAAATAATTATAATATTAAACAAAAATAATGAAAAATAAATTACATTCTAATGAATAAAATTATATCGCATACCATTATTGCAAAAGAAGATTGAACAAAGAATATAGATCTACTCATTAATATTACTATCTTCCTTGATGTGTAGATCCTCCTTCGAATCACAATAATTGATATATGTGTCATCTTCTATCTCATCGTCATTTATGAACTGATCGTCACCCTCTGACTCATCAAGATTAAATACAAAATCAGCTTCAACTTCGTTGGACGGTAGATCAGCTCTATTCAAAGGAGTTGTTACAATTTCTTATCAACAAGAAGCTCAACTAATATTTGTTCTTCTCTTGAAAAGCTTTCTCTTCATATAAATCTAAATTTTCATCCATCTCTAATCAGGTTGGTATGTCATATATGCCTCTAGGTGTTATTTTTTGTATGACATGCTAATTACTTCGATACTTTAGATCCTTCAAATATATTACTTGTTTTGCTTAAGTTACTAATATATACAGCTCATTCTGGTATCATGTTCATAAAATTTATACTGATAAAGTGTGGATCGATATGAATACCGATCTTTTTATTGTTAATATCCTACCATTTACACTAAAACAAGAATACAGAATTACTGAATCCATACTTCAGTTCTATGATATCTATCAGTACACCATAATATTTGATCTCTTCTTCTCCTTCATATCCTATTGTAGCAATCCCACTATTCTGGATCCGTCATTACATCTCAAGCTTTCTCGTATGAAATCTCATTCCTCCAATAATATAGGATGTATAGTGATTAATCATTCGATCGAGACCACATGCTAAATCATACAATTCATTAGTCGCACCCTTTTCTTTATTGAAATACTTATATTTCATCTACACCATAACATAAAAATTTATGTTGGTTCAAATAATTATTTTTATAATTATTAAAAATAATATATTACTAGTGCAACTTACAAGATCACCAAACTATTTTACAAATTCTTCCTATGTCGATCATTAGTATCTGTATTAGTCTCTCTGCATAGTGTACTCTTATGCTCACTGCAATAAATCATGATTTTTAATTTTACATCGATATAAAAAATTATTTAAAATATTAAACAATATGTTAAGATGGTACTTAATAAAATTTTAATTTTTTTATAATTATTTAGAACGTAAAAATATATCTTGGATAGCTCATTCATATCTATAAATTTATATCTTCTTCCACTAATCGGTCAAACTGTTTGTTTAAATATAGACAGCGTCGATTCATTATCATCTCATTTATGATCTGCGTTAAATTTGTATGATTGAATCTGGTTTCGATATCATCAAGATACATCGAGCAAAATATGACACACTCCGTAGCTACGTATACTTCTGCTATAGACCCTTCAGATCGTACTTTATTGTGCACATATTTTTTTAAGATACACAAGAATCTATAAATAAAAATAAATTTAAATTTTAGAAATATATTTACATCTTATAACTGATATGATAAAGTACGTATAATTTTTTTTACTTTTCAATAAGATACATCCACTGATAATGTACTGATCTGACCAAAAGAGCTTCCTTTGAAAAATAAATAGCCAAATGCACTATAACATCAAAAAATGATGATGAAAATTTTTTTCTAACTTATAAAGAATGAGTACGATATCATTCTCAAACTTTCAAGTAAATTAATCTTTAATTTTCGATAACACAGTTCTCGAAAGAATACTCTCAACTCAATCAATGCAGTTGGAATATCACCATCCAAATAGCCACACATAACCACAGAAAGCAAGCATTGCATCATCACATGGGAGTCATGACTTTTCATACTAGAGATATTACTATCATTGTTTCCAATACACCACGATACATATGCGTCAGAAAATTTTATGATTTTGAATCCATAGAAACTCTTCTTTTCCTCGCTAAATAGTGAATAACATGCAGGTGGCATAAAAAACCTATCACCTCGATGAACTAAATACAACTCCGATCGATTTTTATTTCCTATAAATAAGGCAAGCTTTTGTACTATCTTTTATTTTTTTAAGATATTCAATATACTACCGATGATATTATCATAAATATTCTTCTCAATGTGCATTGCATCTAGATTATGACAAAGTAGTAGCTACTTCCAATATGATAGTTCGAAAAAAATATTTCGCTTTATCCAATTTAGCTCAGCTTTAGTATGCTTTCGCTTGTGAGTACCCATTTTTCCAAATTAGATATTTTCAATGACTTCAGGTTGTTCTAAAATTTTGCTACACTGAACTCTTTAGGTGGCAGATGCCGGTCAGACTTACCATCAAAGATTAGTTGTAACAAATCCTCCAAGAATGATTACCAGATAAAAAACGTCGATGACCCATGAAGCATATTTTTTGTCCATACTTTAAATGTAAGGAGGATGCATCCTTGTTACATATTGGACATATCAGATATCTTTTGGTGATCTATCCAGATAAATTTTCATATATAAAAAATTATTTATGGTCCATAAAATTGAAGCATGCAACTTAAAATTTTTTGACTCATAGAATCATATGTCTGTACTCTGTTTTTCATAGCTCCTTCAAATCATCGATTAACGGTCGTAGATATACATCAATTTTATTATCTGATACTTTTAGACCTAGAATCAATAGTGACATAAAAATAAATGGTTATTTTATGCACTTTCAAGATAACACATTATATACAACTAGTATCACAGGCCAAATGCTGTAGGAAGTACTCAAATTATCAAATAGATTAAATCTATCTGTCGCTAAACCAAAGCAAATATATTGCGCAGGTCACTCACAAATTACGAATACTTTGCATCGAAGTCTTTTCACACTACTGAGTCGGTCGATGGCTAAGTATATTCTCTTTCGAAACCTACTGCTCATGATGCCATCTCATTTTTTTTGCTGTCTTTGTGGACATATACAGCCTTTAAAGTCTTGGAATCAATAGAAAATACCTCAAAATCTTTTGAGATATTTTCTTTTCTTTCCTATTATTGATTTTATACCTCAAGTCAGATATTATGTTCATGATCAGAATTGCCTTCAGATACACTAGTCATATGTACATTTGAATAAACACTCTGATGTAAATCATCCAATAGTTCTTCATACCATCATGTTTGATAGGTTTAGCAGCATCACTATCATCTTCAGTATCATCATCGTCATGCACAACTTCATTCGGATCATCCTCCCCATGCCATATCCAGCAAGTATACTTCTTATCCATACCATAATGTAGCAGATGCTCTTCAACAAGTGTTATGCGATGATATACCTTATTGACACATCTCTTGCATGGACACTTTATCTGACTAGCATTGTTAGCCTTATACCATGCAAAGTCAATAAAATCTTGAATACCTTTTTCGATATTCAGAAAAAAAATATCTCTAGCATTCATCCAACTTTTGTTGATATCCATCTAACAACTAACACAAAAACCATTAACAACAAAAAAATTTTAGTGGTATTCATCCGAACCAAATCCTGATCTGAATTTTGGATCGAATCCCGACCTAAATTTCGGATCAAATCTCGATCCGAATCCAGACACGGATCATTTTATATAAAACAGCACGTATTAAAAAATACAAACTGAATAATAATACAAAAAATCTCCTTCCATCAATTTAATGAAGCAAAAATGCATGATCCTATCTATTTCAAATCATTACTAACAGGTGTCGCCCTATCCTTTTCAGAAAAGCAATAATATTATATTGTTATTAGTTGATATTTTATTTTATTATTATGAAAATTTCGACAATATCTTCTCATGGTTCTTCAAGTATACGATATGAATATGATGCCTATGCACCCTATCCACAATATACCCAGAGAACAGTGGACAGATAACTGCTGAGTACTACATAATGAAATAAAATATCAACTATTAACAAAATAAGATTATTATTTTTTCAAAAAATCTGAATACAGGACATCCAAGAGTCGATCTCGATCAAAATCGACTCTTGAACAAAAATCTATGGCTCAATGCAATTTAACTACCATAATTTGAAGGTACATTCAAAGCTGGATTTGTAAATCATCAAAAAAAAGTAACTCTATATTTAAATTTTTTCATCAAAAATTTTAACAAAATTTTTTTAAAATAAAAATATTTTTTATATTTAATTGTAATAAGCAAAAGTATACAAAACAGCACACAAAATAATTAAATTATAATAAGCAAAAGCAATGTACATTGTGCTAGTGGAATAAAAAAAATTTATAAATCTCAGCAGTAACACTAAAAAATTTATACAATAATATAAAATAAACTATAAGTAGTTGAGCATGCAAAATAATATTAACACAATATTATAACACAAAATCTAATCTCGAAGGCTCGATGATTTTTTATTTTTTAACATATTTTTTAACTAAAAATAATAAATATTTTTTTATTTTTTAAAAAAATATTTTTTATCTAAAATTATTTTTTTAAAAATATTTTTTCTCCTAAAGGAGCTCCAGACTCGACCGTCTATGACCACCGCTCCTACGGCGCAGTGCTATCACCCACCCCGCGTTGCCTGGACTCGACCCCTACGACCCATGCTTCCACGATGCCGCTGCCATCACCCACCCCTCGCGACCCACCCCCCGTGGTGCCGCCACTCTCTCCAACACCCCACGATCCAGATTCCAACTCGAATCCTGATCAAATTCTAATCTGGATCCCAATCTGAATCGAGATCTCAACCCGAATCCCGACCTCGATCCCGACTTGGATCTGACCTCGATCCAATTCAAATTGTGATCCAAATTTTATTTTTATTAATTAAATAATAAATATTTGATTAATATTTTATTTTTTTATTTTTTATTTTTCTCTTTTTTTTTCTTGTTTCTCTCTTCCCTTCCTCCCTCCCAGCCATCACCCATCCCTCCCCGACTAACCCCCTCTCCGCCATCACCCACCCCTCCCCAGCCAACCCCCTCCGTCGGTCAACCCCCTCCCCGACCTCGTGGCACCGTCGTGTCACCCCCAACCCCATCCCTGCCCCATGTCACCCCCGGCCGCCCACCCCCACCCTATAACCCCCTCCACCGGTCGACCCCCTCCCAAGCCCCATGGCACCACCGACTGCCCACGCCCCCCCACCCACCTGCCTGCAACCCCTTCTAGCCCCCGACCCCATCCCCACCCCTGTCTCACCCCCAGTCGCCCACCCCCACCCTGCAACCCACTCCACCGGCTGACCCCCTCCCCGGCCCTGTGGCGCCATCGGCCGCCCACGGCCCCACCCCCTGCAACCGCCTCTACTCCCCGACCCCATCCTGCCTCCATCTTGCTCCTGGCCGCCCACCCCCACCCTGAACCCCCTCCGCCGACCAACCCCCTCTCCAACCCCGTCGTGCCATCGATCACCCACTGCCCCCCCACCCTGCAACCCCCTTCGCCCCCGACGGATTGATCCACCCAAAAAAAAGGTTGGAAGAACCCTTACCTCCGACGGATGGTAACGACAGTGTGGCAATGGCACGAATGGTGGATGGCAACGGCGACGATGGAGACGGGCTCACCGGCAGGAAGAGAGAGGGGGGAAGCTCGAAAGGGAGAGAAGAAAGGGAGAGGGGGAGGGAGAGAGGAGAGGGGAGAGGGGAAAGCTCAAGAAGAGAGGAGAGGAGAGGGGAGAGGGAGTAAGGAAGAGGGTTTCGCTCGAAGAGATATCGAGTTGACGTGCGTTGAATACAGAACTATTAGCGATGCAAATTTTCATCGTTAATACTATTATTAGCGATGAAAAAATATTTTCATCGCTAATAATTCCTGCCAAAAAAAAATTTTCACTGAAAAAATTTTTCCTGTAAAAAAATTATTGGTGACGAAAAAAAATTTCATCATTAATAACCTTATTAGCAATGAAAATTTTATTTTCATCATCAATAATTCCTGCCAAAGAAAAAAATTTCTCCACTAAATTTTTTTTTAAAAAAACATTATTGGCAATGAAAAAATTTTATCGTTAATAAAATTATTAGCAATGAAATTTGATTTTTATCGTCAATAATTCTCATCAAAAAAATTTTCTACTAAAAATTTTTTTTCCAAAAAATAAATTATTGGTAATGAAAAAAATTTCATCATTAATAAAATTATTAGCAACAAAAATTTTATTTCCATCGCTAATAAATACTGTCAAAAAAATTTTTTCTCTAAAATATTCCTTCAAAAAAAATTTAAAAATTATTTTTAAAATAGCTTTTTCAATGAAAACTATTTTTGTTGCTAATAAAAAATTTTATTTCATTTTACAAATTTTTTGTTCATAAAAATGGATTAAAATAATATTTTTAAAATATAATTATCGATGAAAAATATATTTATGTCACAAATATATTTTTTAAAAATTTGATAAAAAATTAATTTTGGATTTTTCTACCAAAAAAATTTTCATCCAAAAAATTTAACAAAAAAATGATATTAAAAAATATTCATGATAAAAAATAAAATTAATTTTCTTTAATCTAAAAAACTTTTGGTCTAAAAAAATTTTTAAAATAATTTTATCAAAAAAATTAATTTTTTATTAATCAAAAAAATTATATAAATAGTTAATTTATGATTTTTTTTCCAAAAAAGTTTTTTTCTTTCAAAAAAATTACATATATAAAAAATATAATTATGATAAAAAGTTTAATTTACATCGCTAATAATTATTATAAGAACAGCTCTTCGATTTTCGTAATGAAATAGACACTATGGGAGATCGATAGCTTTGAGATCTTCGATCTCCAAAGAACTCGTCTTCTTCTTGGAGTTCTTATTCTGAAAATTGAAGTATGAGAATATTGTGATGATTGTAAGATTGTGAGAAAATTTATCAAGATTGAGATTTAGAGGATAGGATAGGGACAGAAAGTTAGAGATCCAGAAGCTCGTACATTATATGCATGTAAGGATCGAGCTTGAGAAATTCATCAAAAATTATGTGAGCATCAAAATTCTAGCAATTAATCAGAATCAAAGTAGATCTGTGGATAGTACAAGTTGTGTTATAAAATACAAGCTCATATTTATGCTTTGCACTATTAGGAAGATGAGTGCTCGTATTACTTGTTTTCTTATGATTGAAACTCCTACAGAGACATAATTGAGAGTCGATCGATGCAAAAAGTATGATACCTTTTATCATTCAAAAGGATCTATTCAATCTAATTCATAAATAATAATCAACTTTTAATTTTTTTATTAAATTTTTTATTTTTTTAACTATTAATGATAAAAATTTTTCATCAAAAATCATAAGTATTTACGATGAAAGTTTTATTTTCATCATAAATACATGATTATTTATGATAAAAAATTTCAATCATAAATAATAATCAATTTTTTAAAATTTTTAATTTTATTTAGTTATTAATGATGAAAATATTTCATCATAAATAATAAAATATTTATGATAAAAATAAAAGTTTCATCATAAATAATGGTTATTTATGATGAAAATATTTCATCACAAATAATAAGTAACTTTTGATTTTTTTTAAATTACTAATTTTTTTAAATATTGGTGATGAAATAATTTTCATCATAAATAATAATTATTTATGATAAAAAAAAATTCATTATAAAAAAGAGATTATTTATGATGAAAAATTTTCATCACAAATAGTGAGTAATTTTTGATTTTTTTTTAAATTTTTGATTTTTTTAAACTATTGATGATGAAAAGTTTTCATCGTAAATAATTTAAGTATTTATGATGAAAATCAATTTTCATCATAAATACTAAATTATTTATGACTTAAAATTTTTATCATAAATAATTTAAAATTTTTATATTTTTTAAATTTCTTATTTTTTTGAAATATTGGTGACAAAATATTTTTATCATAAATAATGAATATTTATGATGGATATTACTTTTCATCATAAATATTAAATTATCTATGACATAATATTTTCATAAAAAATAATCTATAATTTTAATTTTTTAAATTTTTTATTTTTTAAAATATTGATGATAAAATTTTTCATCATAAATAATTAAGTATTTATGATAAAAAATATTATGCATCACAAATACTTGATTATTTATGATATAATATTTTTTCATCATAAATTATCTATAATTTTAAATTTTTTAAATTTATCATTTTTTTAAATATTGATGATGAAATATTTTCATTGAGAATAAGATTATTTCTGATAAAAAATATTTTATCTCATAAATAATTAAATTATTTATGATGAAAATATTTTTATCATAAATATTTAAAAATTTAAAATTAAAATAAATGATGTATTATTTATGACTAAAATATTCATCATAAATAATGAGTATTTATGATGAAATTTTTTTCATCACTAATAGTAAACTATTTGTGATAAAAAATTATTTTTATCATAAATATTTTATTATTTATAATAAATTTAATTTTTTATCATAAATATTTTATTGATGATAAAAATTATTTTTATCCTAAATAATTCTATTGCAAAAATACTCTTTTATTGTAGTGCAGGCCGGGGGGCGAAAGACGTGGGTTTTATGTTCCCACAAATGGCCTATGGGTGGTCGGGGAGAGGAGCATGGGGTGATTTGTGTTCCCGCAGGCAGCCACGTACTGAGGCTCGGAGGTCAAGGAAGGGAGGGGGGCTGGTTGCATGGAGGTGGGCCAGGGGCTGGTGTAGGGGGTGATGCGGATGGTCGGGGGGCCAGGGGCGGAGCGATCGGGGTTTTGGGGGGGTTGTGGCATATGAGAGAAGAAAGAAAAAAAATAAAAGAACTATTTTTAAAAATTAATAATTTAATAATAATAATAATTAGTATTAAAAATAATAATAAATAAAATAAAATATTTTTTATAATAAAAATAATTAAAATTTTAAAATAATGATAAAATATTATTTTTAAAAAATAATTTTAAAAAATATGAGGGGGGCACTGACAGGAGGGGTCAACCCACGGGCTGAATGGACTGGGCTAGTCCAGCCTGGCCCATGGGCTAAATGGGCTGGCCCTTAGGGCCTAGCAATAATTTAGGGCCAAATGGGTGCCATGGGGGTGGAAGGAGATCCTTTAATGGGTTTCGGATTTTGGATTTCAACCCAAAATCTGAATCCGATTTACTTCATTAGATTATGTGGTACTTTTATATTTTAAATCCTATAGATTGTAATAATTTGATCTCAGTTCTCAATCATTTATAATTTAGTCCCTGTTGTGAAATTTATTACATAAAATTTTGTGTTACTGTTTAGTCCTTATTGTTTAATGCACATTGCTTTTAGTTGTTATAATTTAATAATTTTAAGCATGATTACGTGCGACAAGCTATGGATGATCATCTATGCTCATATTTTAAGGATTACAGACATCGCATTCATCACCACTGGTATGCTATAGTGCAGGATCAAGAGGTGGAGGCACCGTGGTAGCGGCCATATGACGGCATCAATATCTAGAATTGGGCTGTCATATATCAGAGGTATGAGGATCCAACATATCAGATTAAGCATCTAATTTTTTTAGAGTTTAATAATTAAATTATTTATTCTTAAATTTAGTTAGTTACTTACTAATTTGACTGTTAACTATACAGGATCGATGTGTTTGAAATACCATGAATCGGGTGTGACAGACCATCTCGCACTGTGGAGATTCGAGGTCATTCGCTCATCATATAGAGCAGATGATAAGTAATTTTATTTAACATATTTTAACTCTTTAACTATTTAAAATTTTTTTATTAATTATTCTCAAATTACAGAAAGATATAGAGAGTGGCGAGCTTTCTAGTAGAATTGAGATCTACCAGCAGACCCACCAACGATGGTCAGAAGAATGAAAGGTGAGGAGCCAAGAGCTTTATGTAAATTTTTTTAATTATCTTTTATTGATATTTTAATTTTTAGTACAAACTTAGAATAACTATAATTTTAATTTTCAGGATCATATAATAGAGATGAGGTCCCAACCTATCCTTAAGGGCTCGACCGCACCCACAGATGACGAGATCTATGATCAGATGCTTGGTATAAGATCCTATTATATTAAAAATTAGGGCATGGAATCAAAGCTTCTCCATCCTCATGCTCGTCCAAAGCTGACATCCATACTGTCTGTGATGTCCGACTGGTAGAGATATAGAGATAGACTGCTGAGAATCGACAGCAAGCTGATGAGTTGGCTGCACGCATCGACTCATATCAGTTATTCTAGACGTAAATGATGGAGTGGATGGCACAGATGGAGTAGATGATAAAGCTGATGAGGCAGCAGTAAGCCGATTCATCATGCTCCACCCGTTCTCTCTCTTCAGATACTGATACTTGATAGCCAGCAGCTTATCTTTGTATTTTTTATTTTTATTTTTAATCATTTATAATTATTAAATTTATTTTTTTATAATTATATTTTAATATAATAAAATGATCAAATTTATTTATGGGTTTATTTTATGAATTTTTTATTTTAATTTTATAGATTATAAATATAAAATATTCAAAATATAAATTAAAAATATATTTATAAATTATTATTTAAAAATATATTATATTTTAATTAGTGATAAAATTATTTATGATGGATAATTATTGTAAATAAATTTATTAATGATGGAAGATTTTTATCAAAAATAATTTATTTTTTAAAATTTAAAAATTATTTTTAAAATTATTTATGATCGATGATTTTTATCGTAAATAATATATTTTTTATGATGAAAATATTTATGATATAAATTTTTATCATAAATAAATATTTTATTTTATTTTATTTTTTAAAATATTAAATTTATTTATTAAATTATTTATGATAAAAATTTCTATCATAAATAAATTTATTTATGATGAAAATATATTTCCATCATAAAATCACCTATTTGTGATGAAAATTTTTTATATTTCTATCATAAAATCACCTATTTATGATGAAAATTTTTTATCATAAATAATTTAAAAAATAAAAAAATTGATGAAAATATTTCATCATAAAATATTATCTGCGACCCCATTTTTAGTAACTAATTATTCACAACAAAATTTTTGTCATAAATAATTATTTATGATGGAAATTTAATATTTTTGATACTTTTTTGCATCACAAATATCTTTTTTTGTTGTAGTGATCCGAAGATCGACTTGTCATCGATTAGGAGATCTTATCTCTATCTTGACCCTTCGGAACTTATCGATTAGGAGATCTTATCTCCATATTTGCCCTTTGGGGCTTACCGATCCGAAAATTGAATTTTTATCGATTAGAAGATCTTATCTCCATCTTTGTCCTTCGAGGCTTATCGATCCAGAGATCGGATTTTCATCAATTAGAAGATCTTATCTCCATCTTTGTCCTTCAAGGCATAAGCTTGATCTGGAGATCGACTTATTGTCGATCAAGAGATCTTATCTCCATCTTAGTCCTTCAGGAATTAAGCTCAATCCGAAGATTGATTTTTCATCGATCAGAATATTTTATCTCCATCTTGACCCTTTAGGGTTTAAGCTTGATTTAGAGATCGACTTTTCTTTGATCAAGAGATCTTATCTTCATCTTGGCCTTTCGGGATTAAGCTTGATTCGGAGATCGACTTTTCATTGATCAAGAGATCTTATCTCTATCCTGACAGGGCTTAAGCTTGATTTGAGATTGATGTTTTTTCTTTTTATATAGTACATGATGTACAAAAATAGACTCCATAGGGTGTTTTTATTGATAATACTTTGATATTTTTAGAATTTTAAGTATGAGGAATAGAAGATTCAGATCAACTCTTAAACGATCAGAATTGATTGCCTCCTGAAGGATAGATTACCAGTCTTTTGTGATACACCAGATATCATATTGGTGACCCCAGCTATTGGTCTATTGTGATTTTAGGATTTCCTTCCATCTGAGGTAGATATTCAATTGCTTTTATTGGCCTTACATATTTACCAAGGTAACCTCGATGCACCAAGGTTTTTTATCTCATCTCGCAGTTGTCTGTGCAGTTTTCAATATTGTGAACATGGTCTCGGTGGAAATGATAATATTTTTTTTATTTCTTTTTGCCAGTAGGACCTTCATAGAATCGGGCTTTTGGAGATATCTTTCTCCTTCAATTTTTATGAGAATCTGTGCTTGATGGGCAGACAAAGGAGGGTAGGAATCAAATTGCCGAGACGGACTTCTTGAGCTCAGATTTTTCTGAAGTCGATCGGAGCCTTTATTCTATTGAGCTCCATTATCTTCTCTCGATCATTTTTTCTCATTTTTATCCTTCTTGACTTGTTTAAAAATGGCCTCTTCTTCCTCACCTTGAGCATATTTCCAAACACGATCAAGCATTTCATCATAGGTGTCTGAAAAAATTTTATTTAAAGAAAACACTAAGCAATTGCCTCGGAGTCCTGGTTTAAGGCAGACATAGCAATAGCCTTATTCAAATTTTTAACTTCAAGAGTGGCTACATTAAAATAAGCTACACACTTTCAGATGTCTTCTCCCTTCTGTTGCTTGATAAAAATAGACTTTCCGTATGCCTCAAATGAGGTCGATTGTTACCAAAGTAGATAACGAACAGTCTTCCGAGTTGCTCAAAAGAAAAAAGGAACTCTGTGTGAGTCCAGAAAACCATACCCTCACTGCTTTCTTGAGCGTAGCAGAGAAGGCAATGCACAGTAGGGCATCAGAAGCTCCCTGTAAAGCCATAAGAGCTTTGTAGCTCTCAATATGATCCATTGGATCAGTGGAGCCATCGAAGGACTCAATAGTGGGCATTTTGAACTGATTTGAAATCAACTCATTCATGATTTTTTAAGAAAAAGGAGATCAGAGGTTAAAGCTATTTTTATTTTGAGATCGATCTCCTATCTGAATCTCTATCAGGCATTTTTTAAGATCTTAAATCTTATACTCCAGATCATCCCCTCTCTGAGATTTTATATTATTGGGAGTAGATTTACCATCAGACTCATCATCGATGTGGTGTTCATCTTGATGGACTAGTTGATAGCTATGTTGAGACACAACTTTTAGAGGAGGAGCTTCTTTTTTATATTATTTCTCAATCTTTTGAAGCTGTTGAACAGCTGCTGTCAGGACTTGAACTTGGTGAACGAGTAGGAGGAGCTGTTGACGATCAACAGCAACTGACTGTTGCTGGAAAGCTTCTGGCAAATGTTCGAAAAAGATGGAGATGCCAAAGAATTGTTTGGTGCTTGCGCTCTAACCATCTTTTTCCAAGCCCCTTCCTCTAGCGCCAATCTGTTCTTGTGAGGCTCAAAATCTAAGATTGGGATAGATCGGACGAAGCCGAGCTAGAGATCAGCAGCAGTCCGATCTAAGTGCCTTCGAGAAAATCTGTAAAACAAGTTAAAAATCGATGAGGATCCTTGGTTCTTGACTCCCTGATGCTTAAGTCAGTCTTGAGTCCGAAAACAGTATGTGGAAAAGAGTAGTAGAGCACAAGAAGAGGGTTCGCATGGAACTAAAGAAATTGGACTAAGTAGGAACTATAGTTCTTGTTCAAGAACTAGCAAAGTTTGTACTAATATAGTCTCATTCTAGTTTTGAAATTAGGATTTAAAACTTACCATCAGAGGATTTCTGGCCCTCTATTTATAGAGGGACTGATGAGACTGTTACAGTTTGTTAGGCCATTTGAGGAGTTTGTTTGACGATTATAGTCAGCTGTAAATGAGCTAGAGTATAGCTCTACGTATTAACTGAAAGTGAGGTCATACTTAGCTGTATCCGTCAGCTGTATATGAGATCATGGCCAGCTGTCCCACATGGCAAATAGCTGGAATATAACTGGAAGACAGTTATGATTGAGCTGGATGACAGCTATCAAATAACAGTCTGTACTTCTGATGGTATGTCGGTAATAGACCGATGTGGAATAACTAATATATGTAAATATATGAACTGTATGTCATGCCTTGAGTATTCGAATCAGGTCGGTCGGAAACCGATGTCCATATGCTATGAGAGATTGATAGATAATCGAGATAAGTATCTAACTTACTAGTAATTCTGAACTAAACGACTTAGTAGATAATATTGAAGATGCAAATCGATAATTGATCAATATAATATCAATATTTCTATTAATTTAAAAATTTTTAAATATAAATTTTAAAAATATCAGCTGAAGTAGCATAACTCCTGCAATATATATAAATCACACCTGTTCTACCCAGCGAGAGATATCTTGTAGGGCCGTTTCCACGAAATTATATGTCAATTGTTGGATATGTGCTGAGGTTTTTTGACGAGTGATCCGTATTAGATGACAGTTGATGTCTTTTTCGGTAAGAGATGACAGTTGATATTAATGAATATGATTGGGGTTGCAGAGGGTCTGACTTACCTTTATAATAAACAAGTGCCATCTAACTACTCCGTATATGACTTTAAGTATAAGATTCTTAATTTATGATGGCAATTTATTGCCCGACTTCGCAGTTCCTACCTCAACTGTCCTCATTTGGCGTGGCATACGCTTCGTCAACCAAACCCTCCTGCTACCAGACAAGTACGTAGGTACATGAGGTACAATAGAAAATTTCCAGCCAACTGTTCCTTAGTATGGATGGTCAACTGTGGTTTGAGGCCTTCTTGCCAAAAAAATATATATATTTTTTCCATCAGCTCGGTCTTCAGCGCGTGCTTGTTCCAGTAGGAATGATTTGTTCGCACGGATGATTGGGACAAAAAACGTGAGGGGTGGACACTATCTAATCTTTTTTCCACATCTTAAAAAAAAAATAAAAATCAAATATAAATTATATTTTTATTTATAGAATCTATTAATTTTATAATTAAAATAATAAAAAATAAATAAAATATATATCTAAAAAAAACTCTTCGTGATTCTCTATCTATTATCTTTCTCATCAAACTACTCTATTTATTATCTTCCTCGTCAAACCATTTTTTCCACCCATAAGATCTTCTCAAATCTTTTTCTTATTTTTTTCAAACCCATGTCATTTCTCCATCTATGAGGCCTTCCTCAAGTCTATTTCTTCTTTTTCAAATCTTTTTTCTTTTTTAAGATCTATGCATCTAAAAGTTTATGAAAAATATGTATATCATTTACCTAGATATGTGTATTAAGATATCGAATAAATATTTTGCTAGTTGTGTATCAACTAACCATATATTATATATTAACGAATACTAAATTTGATAAACTATATATTAATTTATCTATAAATATATATTGGATCGTTATAGATGTATAACAAAAAAACTTATAATATATATCAATAAACTGTCTAGTGTGTATCATCTAGTCATGTGCTGTGTACTAATGAATATCATATTCTGAAAACTGTATATTACTTTATCTAGAGACATATATTGGGATGTCGGATGAATATTTTGTTAGGTATATATCAACTAGCCATATACTATGTATTGGTGAATACTAAATTTGATAAACTATATATCAATTTATATATATATATATATATATATATGTGTGTGTATAATTGAATCATTGCTAGATGTATATCAAAAAAAGCTTACAGTATATATCTCCTAGTTATATTCTATATATTGGTAAACTTCATATTTTGGAAACTATTTATCAATTTATTTGTAGATATATATTGACTTATTTGATGATTAATTTATTTAGTATATATCAAATAATCATCTAATATATCACTACAACAGAACAGGATATTAGCGACGAAAAAAATTTATCATTAATAATAATTTTTATCGCTAATAATTATTAGCAATGAAATTATCGTAGCTAATATTTGATCATAAATAATGACGTCATTGATAATTTTTAATGATAAAAAAATATTTTCATTACCAATAATCGATATTACTGGCGAAAATTTCATCGTTAAAAAAATTATTTTTTAAAAACTATTTACGATGAAAGATTTTAGTTATGAAAAAAATAATTTACGATAACTATTACATCGCTAATAAAAAATAATTATTTATGATAAATATTATTCATCATTATTAATTTAATTAAAATTTTTTATAAAAATTAAATTTAAAAAAATATTAATGATGTAAATTTTTATCACAAATATGATAATTTTCGATGTAATTTTTATCACTAATAAATTATCAATTAGTTACAACGATAATATTTTTATCGCTATTAATTTAATTAAAAATTTTTATAAAAATTAAATTTCAAAAAAATATTAACGACATAAATTTTTCATCATAAATAAAATAATTTTTGATGTAAATTTTTATCACTAATAATTATTTATGATAAAAATATTTTCATCACTATTAATTTAATTAAAAATTTTATAAAAATTAAATTTAAAAAATATTAGTAATGTACATTTTATGTTACAAATGTAGCAATTTTTGACATACATTTTTGTTGGTAATAAATTTATAATTATTTATGATAAAAATATTTTCATCACTATTAATTTGATATAAAATTTTGATATTTTTAAATTTATTAAAAATTTATTTATGAATAATTTTTTATTGCTAATATATTTTTTGGTGACCAATATTTCATCAAAAATAATTCCATCACTAATAATTTACATATATTATTTTTAAAAAAATAATTTATGAATATATATACTTAATTTATATTTATAATATTTTTTTATAAATTAAAAATAAAAATAAAAAATTTATATAAAAATTTATAAATAAATTTTATTATTTTATTATATTAAATTAAAATTATAAGAGATCTAAAATAAAAATAAAAAGCTACACAAATAGGCCATCAAGTGTCGTCATCCGTAGAAAGGGAACAGGCTGGGAAAGGAGAGCGCTCGGATGAGCTCGGACCAGCCTACTGTTGCCTCATTAGCTGCATCATCTGCTCCATCTATGCTATTCACTCCATCATCTAAATCTGGAGCCGTTAGTACTCATCGATGTATGCAGTCAACTCATCAGCTCACTGCTCAATCTGTTTTTGTACTTTCACCAGTTGAGCATCGCAGGCAGCATGAATGTCAGTCTTAGACGAGTATGAGGATAAGAAAGCAATGATCCCATACTCTAGACTCCTAATATAATAAGATCTCATACCAAATATCTGATCACAGATCTCGACATCTGTGCGTGCGATTGAGCCCTCAAGGATAGGTCGGGATCTGATGTCTATTATACGATCTTGAAAATTAAAGTTGTAGCTATTTTAATTTCATACTGAAAATCAAACTATGAATAAAAAAATAATTAAAAAAATTTATAAAAAATTTTTGACTCCCCATTGTCCACTCTCCTGACCGTCACTAGTGGATTCGCTAGTAGATATCGATCCAATCAGGAAGCTCGCCACTCTCTGCATCTCTCTGTAATTTAAGAATAATTAATCAAAAAAATTTTAAATAGTTAGAGAGTTAAAATATATTAATTAAAAATTACTTACCATCTGCTCTATGTGACGAGCGAACGATCTCAAACCCTCATAATACGATACGGTCTGTCTCATCCGATTCACGACATTCTGGGTACATCTTCTCTATAACAAATCAAATTTAAGAATAAATGATTTAATTATTAAACTCTTTAAAAAAAAGAAGTTTGAATGTGTAACCTGATATGCCAGATTCTCGTAATGTCGGCATATGAGAGCCCAATCATCCATAGTGATGTTGTTATAGGGCCGCTGCTGCATTGCCTCCATTCTATGATCCTGCATCACATGGTACCAATGCTGATCGATGCGGTGACGATACTCCTTGAAACACAAAGATAAATAAGCATCCATATCTCGTCGCATGCGATCCTCCTCAAAATCAATATTCAATCTCTTCAGTTCTATTATATCTATCAATACACCATAATATTTAGTCTCTTCTTCTCCTTCATATCCTATCGTAGCAATCTCACTATTCTGGATCCATCGTTGCATCTCAAGCTCCCTTATGTGAAATCTCATTCCTCCAATGATACAGGATGCGTAGTGGTTAACCCTTTGATTCGAACCACATGCTAAATCGTACAACTCATCGGTCGCACCCTCTTCTTTATTGAAATACTTATATTTCATCTACACCATAACATAAAAAATTATGTTGGTTCAAATAATTATTTTTATAATTATTAAAAATAACATATTACTAGTGCAACTTACAAGATCACCAAATCATTTTGTAAATTTTCTCCTATATCGATCATCAGCATCCGTATTATTCTCTCTGTATAGTATACTCTTGTGTTCACTGCAATAAGTCATGATTTTTAATTTTACATCGATATAAAAAAATTATTTAGAACATTAAACAGTATGCTAAAATAGTACTTACTCAATGAAATCTTCAATTTCCTTATAATTATTTAGAACGTAGAAGTGTGCCTTGGATAGCTTATTCACGTCCATAAATTTATATCTCCTTCTACCAAAGGGTCGAACCGTTTGTTTAAATATAGACAGCATCGGTTCATTGTCACCCCATTCACGGTCTGTGTTGTGATCTGTATGATTGAATCTTGTTTCGATATCGTCAAGATACATCGAGCAGAACGTGACACACTCCATAGCTACGTATACTTCTACTATAGACCCTTCAGACCATGCTTTATTGTGCATATTTTTTTTTAAGATACACAAGAATCTGTAAATAAAAATAAATTTAAATTTTGAAAATATATTTATATTTTATAACTGATATGATAAAGTACGTACAATTTCTTTACCTTTCAATAGAATACATCCACCGATAATATACCGATCTGATCAAAAGAGCTTTCTTTGGAAGATGAATAACTAGATGCACCATAACACCAAAAAATTATAGTAGAAAATTTTTTTCTAACTTACAAAGAATAAGTACAATATTCTTCTCAAATTTCTCAATTAAGTTAATCTTTAATTTTTGGCAACACAGTTCTCGGAAGAACACTCCCAACTCAATTAATACAATTGGAACATCACCACCCAAATAGTCATGCATGACCACAGGAAGCAAGCGTTGCATCATCACATGAAAATCATGACTTTTTATGTCAGAGATATTGCCATCGTTGTTTCAATACATCGCGATACGTTTGAAGCATATACGTCAGAAAATTTTATGATTTTGAACCATCCATAGAAATTCTTCTTTTCCTTACCAAACAATGAATAACATGTAGGTAGCATAAAAAATCTATCACCTTGATGAACTAAATGCAACTCCGACCGAATTTCTATTTTCTGCAAATCAAGGTGAACTTTTGAACTATCTTTTATTTTTTCTGAGATGTTCAATACAGTACCGATAATATTATCATAAATTTTCTTCTCAATGTGCATTACATCCAGATTAAGATGAAGTAGTAGCTGCTTCCAATATGATAGTTCGAAAAAAATACTTCACTTCATCCAATTCAGCTCAGCTTTAGTATGCTTTCACTTGTGAGTACCTGATGTTTTTTCAAATTGGATGTTTCTAATGACTTCAAGTTGTTCTAGAACTTCTGTTCCACTTAACTCTTTACATGTCGCCGCCACCCACCCCTCACGATCCACCCCCCACGGCACCGTCGCCCACTCCAACCCCCCACGACCCGGATCCCAACTCGGATCTTGATTAAATTTCGATCTGAATCTCAATCCGAATTGGGATCTCGATCCGGATCCCGACCTCGATCCAATTCGGATCGTGATCCAAATTTTATTTTTATTAATCAAATAATAAAAAAATTGATTAATATTTTATTTTTTTTATTTTTTTTATTTTTTTTCTTTTTTTTCTTTTTTCCTTCCCGTTTCTCTCCTCCCTTCCTCCCTCCTAGCTATCACCCACCCCTCCTCGATTGACCGCCTCCCCGCCGTCATCCATCCCTCCCCTACCAACCCCCTCCCTGGCCAACCCCCTTCCCAACCCCATGGCACCGTCGGCTGCCCACAACCCCCTCTCCACCCCCGTGTCGCCCCCGACCGCCCCCCGACCCCATCCCCACCCCCATGTTGCCCTCGGCTGTCCACCCCCATCCTGCAACCCCCTCCGTCGGCCGACCCCCTCTCCAGCCTCGTGGCACCATCGGCCGCCCACGGCCCCCTCCCCGCCCCTATGTCACCCCCGACCATCCCCCTACCCCATCCCCACCCCCATGTCGCCCCCGACCGCCCACCCCCACCCTGCAACTCCCTCCGCCAACCGACCCCCTCTCCGATCCTATGGCATCATCGGCCACACATGGCCCCCTCCCCGCCCCCGTGTCACCCCCGGTTGCCCCCCGACCCCACCCCCACCTCCACCCCCGTGTCGCCCCCAACCGCCCCCCATCCTACAACCCCCTCCACCGACCGACCCCTTCCCCGGCGCCATGGCACCGCTGACTGCCCATGCACCCCCCCCCACAACCCCCTCCGCCCCCTGATGGCTTGATCAACCCAAAATAAAAGGGTTGGAAGAACCCTTATCTCCGACAGATGGCGGATGGCAATGGCAGTGCGACAACAGCGCGGATGACGGACGACGGCAGCGATGATGGAGATGGGCTCGCCGGCAACAAGAGGGGGGAGTGGGAGAGTAGGGAGGGGAGAGCTCAGGGAGAGGGGAGAGGAGAGCAGAGAGGGGGAAGGAATGGGTTTCACACGAAGGGACATCGAGTTGATATACATTAAATACAGAATTATTAGCGACAAAAATTTTCATCGCTAATATAATTATTAGTAATAAAAAATTTCATCATCAATAATTTTCATCAAAAAAAAATTTCCACTAAAAAAATTTTTCTTCTAAAAATATTTCATTTAAAAATAAATTATTGGTGATGGAAAAAAATTTTCATCATTAATAACATTATTAGCAATGAAAATCTAATTTTTGTTACTATTAATTATCATCAAAAAAAAAATTTTCTCTAACAATTTTTTCTTCAAAAGAATTTAAAAAAAATATTTTTAAAATAATTTTTTCAACAAAAATACTTTTCATTGTTAATAAATTTTTTTAATTAATAAATTTTTTATTCATAAAAATTGATTAAAATAATATTTTTAAAACATGATTTTTGATGAAAAATAAATTTAGGTTGTAAATATATTTTTATAAAAAATTTCATAAAAAAATTTAAAGATTATTTGTGATGAAAATTAGTTTTACGTCATCAATAATTAAATATCTTTCTAATAAAATTTTATAAAAAATTAATTTTAGATTTTTCCCATCAAAAAAATTTTCCATCCAAGAAATTTAACAAAAAATGACATTAAAAAATATTCATGGTGAAAAATAAAATAAATTTTCTTTAATCTAAAAAAATTTTGGTTTAAAAAATTTTTTTAAAATAATTTTATCAAAAAATTAATTTTTTATTGATCAACAAAAATTTATATAAATAGTTAATTTATGATTTTTTTTCAAAAGTTTTTTTAAAAAAAAATTATGTACATAAAAAATGGATAAGTATGAAGGCACAAGAGAAAAGTTATCCATTCAAATTCAAACACGCTTTGAATTTGAATGGTTAACTAATCAGCTTTATCCAACCATATGGTGCACAAAAGTGGATGTGGGGAGGGCTTTGTGTGAGAAAAAATTCATGAGAAATTCCTTCTCGTGAATTCAAATGGGCACAGTGGATGTGAGGTGGCGCAGGGAGTTTGGGTCAAGGTGGTTTCATTATTTAAACCAACCTAATTGAACCAAATAAGTTAGACCCAATTAGACTAATTTAAATCCAACTTAATTAGGCTTAATTAGGCTCAATAAAATTTTAATCAAATTAAGAATTGATTAAGCCCAACTCCTGATCAAATCAGGGATCAAACCATCTCGACGATTAGGTCAACACTTAACCTAATCGGGTCAAATCCAACTGAATCCAATTCAATTGGACTTGATCCAAAAATAATTACTCAATCAAATTGAGTTAATTAGCGATCAAATCACTAATTAAACCTCTCATAAATATTGAATCCAAATTCGATAGGCAATCGGGTATCAAAGTCCATCAATATGAAACCTTGATCGTAGAGTCCCAAACCAGTGGGACTCTTGACCCCGGTACCCAAAATGTGTGGGACTTATGATCAGAGAATCCTGATTCTCGATCACAAAGTCTCAGACACATAGGACTCATAGTCCATGAACATTAAGACTCTTCATCAGCCATCAGATCAGATAGGAACCTTTAATGTGTGTGACCCCACAGGTTCGAACCTAAGCCGGTAGCATAGGAACCAATTCCTGTACTAATCGAAGTGACCATCTAGCAATGGTACCCGACGTTTGGATAGATTGAAAAATCACAATCGCAACACTCAGAATCTATGTGAATATGATTACTATATAATTCATCCCTTTTGACCCTTGTGTATAGGACGACTCAGGGTTAAACTGTCAACCCTGATTAGATCATCCAAGTCGTGCTCAACTCAATCAATCCTGTGACTCCTCACTAGGACTACCCTGACCAAAGTTTTGCTAAATTGAAACACGACTGTACATAGCTCCTGAACTGGAGTAGTCAATTCCATCTTGACACATGCACTGACAAGTCAAGTACTTGACTACATCCAGCATCCTTCCATCACTGAATTAAAAATTCAGGTAGTCCAGTGCCTAAGTGCAGTGAGTTGCTTGCAAGTCACCGTGGCGGTCTCAGGTCGGAGGGACAGTTATACCTATATCCCATCAGAGCAAATCTTGACAGCAGAAATAGCTCCGGAGTCGGTCACGTTCAGTGCAGATGTACCCTTACATCTCACCTGTATGCCATACCAGTGTCTCCATACTCCTTGGTTAAGAGGACAACCAACCTATATGGCACACAATGACCTATGCTCGATAAACATTGTTGTCCTTGGTAACAATGTATCATTTGGTCGCAAACAGGTTTAAGGACTAAATGACAAATCCTCTTTTGTCGAGTCTAAATAGTCCTAAGGACTTCATCACAACACAGGAGTTCATTAGAAGATGACAATTTATGATGAAAATACCAAAATAACTCTTATTTATTTATGATTTATGTACTAATACAAAAAGAGCACAACCGTCAACAGGCTGACGATTGGCTTTGGGACACTATTTTCAACAATCTCCCACTTGGCCTAAAGCCAATTGGTACAGTATCTAATACCTATCTTCGACTTGTAGTCGTCGAACTCCTTCACTGCAATAGCTTTAGTGAATGGGTCGGCTAGGTTCTCCTTTCCATCGATCTTCTGAAGCTCGACGTCACCTCGATCCATGATTTTTCGGATGAGATGGTAGCGACGCAGAATATGCTTCGTCCGCTGGTGTGCTTTCGATTCCTTCGCCTGAGCAATGGCTTCAGAGCTGTCACAGTAGAGCAGAACTGGACCAACAAGGGAGGATGCTACTCCGAGCTCGGTGATGAATTTTTTCAACCACATCGCTTCTTTGGCAGCATCTGATGCAGCGACATACTCCACCTCGCAAACTGAATCAGCCACAGTGTGCTGCTTGAAACTTTTCCAGCAGACAACCCGACCATTAAGGGTAAAAATAAATCCCGACATACTCTTGCTGTCATTGTGATCAGATTAAAAACTAGAGTCTGTAAACCCTATAAGTCTCAAGTCTGATTCACCATAAACAAGCCACTAGTCTTTAATATTTCTTAAATACTTTAGGATGGTTTTAACAACCTTCCAGTGATTCTTCCCTGGATCAGATTGGTATCTACTCACTACCCCTAGTAAGTATGCCACATCTGATCGTGTACATGTCATGGCGTACATGATAGATCCTATTGTCGAAGCATATGAAATTCAATCCATATACTCTCTCTCTTGAGGTGTTGTCGGACAATCCCTCTTCGAGAAAAAAATTTCATGGCCTATCAGTAGATAGCCTTTCTTGAAATTCTCAATGCTGAACCTTTTCAGCATAGTATCAATGTACGTGGACTGGGATAAGCTTAGCAACCTTTTAGATCTATCCCTATAGATCCTCATCCCTAGGATGTAAGAAGCTTCTCCCAGATCCTTCATGGAGAATTGTGACGACAGCCAAATCTTTATTCCCTGTAATGCAGGGACATCATTTTCGATTAAGAGAATGTCATCCACATACAATACAAGAAATACTACTACTGGACTATTAGCCCACTTATAAATGCAGGGCTCTTCTCCATTCTTAACAAAGCCATACATCTTGATCGTCCTATCAAAACGTATGTTCCAACTCCGGGATGCTTGCTTAAGTCCATAAATGGACCTCTGTAGCCTGCACACCTTAGACTCATCTGTGGATGTGAATCCTTCAGGTTGTATCTTATATACCTCTTCGTCCAGCTCTCCATTTAGGAAAGCTGTCTTCACATCCATCTACCAGATTTCATAGTCCAGATGGGCAGCTATCACAAGCATAATCCGAATGGATTTGAGCATTGTCATAGGAGAAAATATCTCGTCATAGTCTATACCATAATGTTGACGATATCCCTTGGCAACCAGACAGGCTTTATAGGTTTCTACCTTTTCGTCTGCACCCCTCTTCCTCTTGAAGATCCATTTACACCCGATGGATTTTACTCCTTCGGGTGGGTCAACCAATGTCCACACATCGTTGACCTTCATGGACTCCATTTCGAATTTCGTGGCCTCTAGCCATTTTTCAGAGTCAGGTCTCTGCATTGCATCCATGTAGGTGATAGGATCCTCATCATTTTCATCAAGTTCGACAGGATCGCCATCCTGGACCAAGAAACCATAGTATCTGTCCGGTTGACGTGGTACTCTATCAGATCGCCTTAAGGGTGCAGGAACAATGGGCTCCGGATCTGATCTAACCAAATCCGGTTTAGGTTTAGCTACTTGTGTTGGTTTTTCCACCTATCGAACTTCCTCAAGTTCGACCTTAGAGGCAACAGTCCCTTCACCAAGGAACTTCTTTTCTAAAAAGATTGCCTTAAGGCTGACAAACATCTTTTGCTCATCAGTTAGGTAGAAATAATATCTTTTGATCTCTTTTGGGTACCCTATGAAACTACACTTGTCAGACCTAGGTCCAAGCTTGTCCGTAATTAAACGTTTAACATAAGTTGGACACCCCCAAACCCTAAGGTGCGAGAGTACTGGCTTACGTCCTATCCATAACTCATATGGTGTTTTGGTTACAGACTTACTCGGAACCCTATTTAGAAGGTAACAAGCTGATTCGAGCGCATATCTCCAAAGGGAGATCGGCAGACCAGCAAACCCCATCATGGATCGGATCATGTCCAACAAGATCCGATTCCTCCTTTCAGACACACCATTATGCTGTGGTGTTCCAGAAGGAGTCCACTGAAAGAGAATCCCATTCTCTCCTAAATATGTCAGAAACTCATTGGAAAGGTATTCACCTCCTCGATCAGATCGAAGAATTTTAATACTCTTCCCAGTTTATTTTTCTACCTCATTTCAGAATAGTTTGAACATTTCAAATGACTCTGACTTATGCTTCATTAAATAGACATACCCATACCTCGATAGGTCGTTTGTGAAGGTTATGAAGTAGAAATATCCACCTCTTGCACTTGAGCTCATGGGTCCACATATATCAGAATGTACCAGACCTAAGAGTTCACTGGCTCGCTCATCTTTTTCAGTAAAATGTGACTTGGTCATCTTTCCAAGAAGACATGACTCACAGGTTGGAAGTGATTCACAATCGCCAACTTCAAGAATTTCTTCTTGAGCCAACCTATTTATCCTGTTCTTATTGATATGACCTAGCTTACAGTGCCAAAGGTAGACATCTGACACATTATTTATTCTAGAACGTTTACCGGAGGTTTGAACCACATTAACAGGCTGTGACAGTAAGTAAATTCTATTATTTAGTTATCCAACAAACATTGTAACACCATTCAAAATGATATTGTAAATATTTCTTTTTATTAAAAATTTTGATAACCGTACATGGCCAAAAGGCCTACAGAAATAATATTTAATAAAATGCTTGGATAATAGTGACATTCACTCAAAATTACATTACAAGAATTGATTACAAGGTTCATGATTCCTAAAGCTAGAACTGGAATTTTGCTTCCATCTCCAACATTCAGGAACCTCTCGCCATCATCAAATCTCCTACTGACCTGCAGACCCTGCATCGAATTGCAAATATGATAAGGGCTGTCGGTATCCAATACCCAGGCAGTAGTATCACAAATGAAAAACTTGCAAGGTGTTATCATATAATTACCTTGCTTCTTCTTCGGCCTGTTTGGGTCTAGGGAGGCAATGTATAGAGGACAGTTCCTCTTTCAGTGCCCCTGCTTCTTGCAAAAGAAGTACTCCACCTGGCTCTGGTCGGACTTGCACTTCTTGGTCTGACCCTGTACAGACGTTCCAGCATGCGGCTGCACCTTCTTATTCTTCTTCTTCTTGTTCTTCTTCCCTTTCTTAAAGGGTCGACGATCAGAAGAAGACCCTCCCACAACATTCACCGACTCCTTATGGAGCTGGTGGTCCTTCTCAA
This sequence comes from Elaeis guineensis, assembly GCF_000442705.2. NCBI lineage: Eukaryota > Viridiplantae > Streptophyta > Magnoliopsida > Arecales > Arecaceae > Elaeis > Elaeis guineensis. The sequence continues at coordinate 8,353,518 of NC_026003.2, read as the reverse complement.
AGTTCTGCAGCAACCCCAACAAGCCGTGGTAGTTCACTGCAGGTTTTATCATTCGAAAATGAGTAAGAAAGGGGAGGAAGGACTTGGGTAATGAATTAAGGATCGCATCCTTATCGAGCTGCTCGTGCAGGAGAAAGCTTAGTTTACTTAGGCGCTCAATCATTTCGATCATGTACGGTATATGATCAGTGACTGAGGCCCCATCTCTCATCCAAGCATTGAAAATGGTACAACTAATTTTGTGCCTTTCAACATCGTCAGGTGTGCCAAATGAGTCGCTCAACATTTGAAGCATCTCCTGTGGCTGGGCATTCTCAAACCTGCGGCTGAACTCATCATTCATTGCCGCCAGCATTATGCACCGAACGGTGGTGCGGTCATTGAGCCACTTCTGGTAAGTATCTCGGACCGTACCTCTAGCATTCGGGGTTGGCTCCTCTAGTGCCGGATCTGTTACTACATAAAAGATCCACTCATGCTCAAGGATGATTTTTAATTTTCAATATCAGCTATCGAAATTAGGTCCCATGAACTTGTCATTATCTAATAATGACCGGAGCGACAGGGTAGTGGCCATAGCTGCATGAAGGAAAACCAGACCTCTATTAGTACATGAATTATTAATACTAAAGACTTGGACTTTAGTCTAAAGTTTCTTCCGATATTTTTTACGAACTGGTAGCCTCAACCTCCAATTCGAAGAATTACTTTAATTTCTTAGTGGGTACTAGAATCCACACAGACTACACACGAGTCCAACTTTGGTTGGTCAACCCATGTGCATCTATGGGTAGGTTCATAATCAATTATTTCTCTAAACAACTTTTAGTAATCAATTTTGCCCCAAAACCTAATCAGTAGGCTTTGGCCTCCACTGAAAAGATCTGGTTAGGTCCAACCATTAACATGACTTGATTTGATGAATTGGACCAATAAATGATCAGACCCGACTTTGGCCAGCCAACCTAACCACCATCAGAAAGATTCAAACCAAATTATCATACTATGAATGATAATTCCATTAGTCAATAAGCACCAGGCCTTTGGGCCTCCAATGATTATTAAACTAATGGACTCATTATCACTCACTTAATGGGAGGCTATGACTTAGTTATCACTATAACTTAATCATTTTAGGGACCTAATAATTTTGAGAATTTTATTAAAGGATAGAAGAGAAGAAATTAACCAGCCAATTTCAATCCTCCCACTAACTTCACCAAGTCAGATTAAAAATGATTTAATTAAAGCCGGTATTAGGAGCACCTATATCAGTCACACTGATTTACCTAATGACATGGGTGAGTCCTAATCATCAAGTGATTTGATCAAAACCTAACTCACCAGGTTGGTCAGATAAGTGAGATCAGTGGTGGGGATATGCCATTAACTCATCAGATATCGAATCAATGCAAGTAGCTCCCACTTAAGAACCACTGGTCAAACTGTCGAACTTACCTTAGACACCAACCGGTTCATTAGTTTTAATTTGATCAACTTAGTAAATAGGGTTCCACCGCGTAGCCATGAATTAAGTCCATCTTGGTCTAGTTAAAGATATGGACCCATTCAACTACAACTATTGGAGTTGAGTCTAGAGTGTCCTTGACCTAATCTAATTCAACTTTTGATTAGATTTGACCAATTACTCTAATTTAGTCCATTTCTTTAAGCTAACTTTAGGTCTAACCCAATTATGGACCTAATCCATCTAACCTATTGACCCACAAGTTTATGCAATTATCTTAGGTCTTAATTCACAATTCTAGACCAACTTGACAACACTTAATTCTTTTAATTAAATATTTGGACTGATGGGTCAGGGTTTGACTTTTCGAAAATAATTTTTAAATTTGAAAGGTTTTATTTTCTATTCACCAAACATGTTGACTCATTTCACAAATAGATCAGTATATTTCATAAATAGCAATCCTATTGCTAATTACATAACAGAAAATAACTCAATCAAAATAAATCATGAATATTCCTTTAGATCTAATCTAACACATTCATGATAAATTTTACAATTGAACCTTTACAATTAAATCCTTTCGCTGCTTCATCTGCATGGGATATAATTGCAGCGGCATCCCTACCGCCTTAGGAGACCCCATCGAATGGGAAGAGAGGGCTTTTAAACTCTACTTTTCTCCTATGATCGGATGGCCATGGCAACCAACCCAATTCGATTACTTACTACTTGGATCAAGTATATCTAAATACACCAATTTTAAAATTTAAATTTTAAATTTCAAATTTTAAATTTTAAATTTTGAATTTCAAATTTCAAACAAATTTTAAATTTCAAATTTAAACTTTTAGATTACAACTTAATCTATGCATGCAAATTCGTATATCATATCTTAGAACCTGCTATGATATCATTTGAAGCGAAATTCAGTGTAGGGATAAAATGATAATTTTAAAATTTTTTCAAAATTATAATTTTATAGTGAAAAATATTAATTAATCTAATTAATTAACATGTATTTATCCTACACTAGGATCTAAATATGATATACAGCATGCATGCATTTAAATTTGAAATTCAAATTTGAACAGTAAACACTTTACTGTAATGTGTTCAGAACACAATACCTTTGTGCGGGTAGTAGATCGCTGCAATCTGATCACTGTCGGGAGAGTCTGATCATTGTGATATAGTCACACAGTACGTCTGGCCTCTACGGATCATCCACATGAGGCTCCCGATCTGATCGGCTCCTTAGAGTGCTAGCTCGTTGTAGAGCCCTTTCGACGGTCGATGCTGATCGAACTCCTTCGATCGATGTCTGCTAATTTTTTGGATACTCTAGATTATCAGCAGACATGCTTAAGAGGATGTTGAAGATCTCTCTAAAATTTGGTGAGCTCACGACACTCGTAGCTCACCTTCTCACTTCCCGAACCCCAGGTTGAAACCCTAGGGTACATTAAGAAAAACTCTGTGCCCTTTTTTCTTTCTTTTCTTTCTTTTTCTCTCGGAAGGTTTTGGATCTTTACATCATGCAGAAAGGTTTTCCACACCCCAAACTTTCTCTCCAAAAAATTCTACGCATGCCCCACCTTTCTCCTCTTTTTAAAACAACGTCGAACGTGTCTTATCCACGTGAGAGGATAAAGATAAGTGGTTGCACATTTGAATTCAAATCGAGTTTGAATTCAAATGCAAACCAACTCATCCCTATCCACTTATGGCATGAGAAGAGAAGGGCATGAATTTTTTGTGCATGGAAATGTTTCACGAGAAACCTTTTCTCGTGTAAGTTATGTGGCGCACAAGATGGATAAGCATGAAGGCACAAGAGATAAGTTATCCATTCAAATTCAAACACGCTTTGAATTTGAATGGTTAACTAATCAGCTTTATCCATCCATATGGTGCACAAAAGTGGGCGTGGGGAGAAATTTGTGTGAGAAAAAATTCATGAGAAATTCCTTCTCGTGAATTCAAATGGACGCAGTGGATGTGAGGTGGCACAGGGAGTTTGGGTCAAGGTGGTTTCATTATTTAAACCAACCTAATTGAACCAAATAAGTTAGGCCTAATTAGACTAATTTAAACCCAACTTAATTAGGCTTAATTAGGCTCAATAAAATCTTAATCAAATTAAAAATTGATTAAGCCCAACCTCTGATCAAATCAGGGACCAAACCATCTCGACGATTAGGTCAACACTTAACCTAATCGGGTCAAATCCAACTGAATCCAATTTAATTGGCCTTGATCCAAAAATAATTACTCAATCAAATTGAGTTAATTAGTGATCAAATCACTAATTAAATCTCTCATAAATATTGAGTCCAAATCCGATAGGCAATCGGGTATCAAAGTCCATCAATATGAAACCTTGATCGTAGAGTCCCAAACCAGTGGGACTCTTGACCCCGGTACCCAAAATGTGTGGAACTTATGATTAGAGAATCCTGATTCTCGATCACAGAGTCTCAGATATGTAGGACTCATAGTCCACGAACATTAGGACTCTTCATCAGCCATCAGATCAGATAGGAACCTCTAATGTGTGTGACCCCGCAGGTTCGAACCTAAGCCGGTAGTATAAGAACCAATTTCTGTACTAATCGAAATGACCATCTAGCAATAGTACCCGACATCTGGATAGATCAAAAAGTCACAATCACAATACTCAGAACCTACGTGAATATGGTTACTATATAATTCATCCCTTTTGACCCTTGTGTATAGGATGACTCAAGTTTAAACTGTCAACCCTGATTAGATCATTCGAGTCGTGCTCAACTCAATCAGTCCTGTGACTCATCACTAGGACTACCCTGGTCAAAGTTTTGCTAAATTAAAATATGATTGTACACAGCTCCTGAACTGGAGTGGTCAATCTCATCTTGACACACGCACCGACAAGTCAAGTATTTGACTACACCGAGCATCCTTCCATCACTGAATTAAAAATTCAGGTAGTCCAGTGCCTAAGTACAGTGAGTTGCTTGCAAGTCTCTGTGGCAGTCTCAGGTCGGAGGGACAGTTATACCCATATCCCATCGGAGCAAATCTTGACAGCAGAAATAGCTTCAGAGTCGGTCACGTTCAGTGCAGATGTACCCTTATATCTCACTGTATGCCATACCAGTGTCTCCACACTCCTTGGTTAAGAGGACAACCAACCTATATGGCACACAATGACCTATGCTCGATAAACATTATTGTCCTTGGTAACAATGTATCATTTAGTCGCGAACAGGTTTAAGGACTAAACGACAAATCCTCCTTTGTCGAGTCTAAATAGTCCTAAGGACTTCACCACAACACAGGAGTTCATTAGAAGATGACAATTTATGATGAAAAATACCAAAATAACTTTTATTTATTTATAATTTATGTACTAATACAAAAGGAGCACAACCGTCAACAGGCTGACGATTGGCTTTGGGACACTATTCCTAACATTGAGATCGTGGAAGCCATGCTAGAATGCGCTGCTTAACTATATGATTTCTGTATGAAAGGATGCTCTTTTCATTTACTTAAGGTAGATACTCTATCAAAAAGATTCATTGATATCACTAGTAACAGTGACAGCGATGAACAGATAAATTTTATGCGCAAATAAACATATAGCTCATTTCATTCAAAAAAATCTATTCATTCTAATCCGTGAATATCACCTACTTTCATATAATTTTTTCATTAAAAAAAATTCAGTCTGGATCATAACTCATATTTATTTCTTTATCATATAAAAGGATAAAAGATGTATACACTTGCTACAAAAAATAGATTCAATTATCTTACACAAAATCAAAAATTTAAATTTTATTATTTTTTAAAGTTTTAATTTTTTTATATATTGATAATGAAAATATTTTTATCATAAATAAAATTATTTATGATGAAAATAAAATTTTTATCATAAATAATTATTGTTTATGATGGAAAATTTTATCACAAATAATAAGCAACTTTTGATTTTTATATTATTTATGATGAAAATATTTTTATCATTAATAATTAAGTATTTATGATAAAATTTTTATCATAAAATGATATTATTTATGTTAAAATTTTTTATCACAAATAATGATCAACTTTTGATTTTTTTTATTTTCAATTTTTTTAATTATTGATGATGAAAATATTTTCATCGATAGTAATCTCATATTTATGATGAGAAATTATTTTTCATCATAAAAAGAGCTTCTTTATGATGAAAAATTTTTGTCACAACTAATGATCAACTTTTATTTTTTTTTAATTTTTAATTTTTTTAATTATTGATAATAAAAATATTTTCATTGAGAATAATCTCATATTTATGATGAAAATTTATTTTTCATCATAAAAATAGCTTATTTATGATGAAAAATTTTTGTCACAACTAATAATCAATTTTTAATTTTTTTTAAATTTTTTATTTTTTAATTATTGACCATGAAAGTATTTTTATCAAAAATAATCTCATATTTAGGATGAAAATTTATTTTTCATCATAGAAAGTACTTATTTATGATGAAAAATTTTATCACAAAATAATGATTAATTTTTGATTTTTTTTAAAATTTTTAATTTTTTTAACTATTGGCGATGCAAATGTTTTAATCGAGAATAATCTCATATTTATGATAAAAAAATTTTCATCATAAAAAGAGCTTATTTATGATGAAAAATTTTCATCATAAATAATGATTAACTTTTGATTTTTTAATTTTTGATTATTTTTTTAACTATTTATGATAAAAATATTTTCATCATAAATAATTTTATTCATGATAAAAATTTATTTTCATCACAAATACTCATTTATTTATGACATAATAATTTCATCATAAATAATCTATAATTTTTGAATTTTTAAATTTTTTTATTTTTTTCCAAATATTGGTAATGAAATTATTTTTATTGAGAATAATTTTATTATCGATGAAAAAATGATTTGCATCATAAATATCTAAATTATTTATGATGAAAATAGTTTCATCATGAATATTTAGAAATTTAAAATTAAAATAAATGATGAATTATTTATGATAAAAAAATTTATCATAAATAATTCATATTTATGATAGAATATTTTTTCATCACTAATATTCAATTATTCATGATGAAAAGTTATTTTCATCTTAAATATTTCATTATTTATGATGAATTTTTTTTGTCATAAATACTTTTAGTGACGATGAAAAAATTTGTATCGCAAATAATTCCATCACAAAAATACTCTTTTCTTGTAGTGTATATTTCTTAAAAATATATGCTGAAAATAAGAAAGAAAAAAGAATATCATTTTTTTAATCACAGAACTAATAACTCCATTAGTATAAAAATTTTTGACTGTTAGATTTATTCTTTAAGATTAATATTAACAGAAATATGGTAAACTATTAAGCCCATCCCATATGATATTTTATAGTGCCCGCCCCATATGATTTTTGCTCTGGATGATGAGAAGGATGATGTAGCTGTGAAACGGGCATAGAGCATGAAATCATTTTAGTCGCTGGTTTTTTTGACCATCCATATCTTGCTGGATGGAAACACAAAACCAGCTGACTTGTACTTTTTTATGTTTTGGATCAAAATAGATAATTCATATGGGGCTGGGTTCATGATTTGAGGGTCCGATTCTAGATTGAGGTGGGGGGTCATCACTTATTTGAGCCCACATTTCTATTACGGAGCTTCATGCAACTTGGATAGGGATCATGAATGCTCGACGGATCTTGAGAGTGGACCGTGTTGCTATTGAGGGCGACTTAGCTACGATAATGTCCTGGATACAAGGATGTACATAGGGAGCTATCATCCATCCTCTCCTACGAGGTATCTCGATTTTACTTTCTAGATATACAGGCCTCATGTTGTGCACCTTCTCTAGGACAGAGATCTGGAAATCACTAGCAAATAGCACCAAGGAGGGCGCCACCAAGGGAGAATGGATAGATTTGGCAGGTGGCTAGCAAGGGGAGGGAGGCGCTAGGTTTTTCTTAGAGAAGGGAGCACCTCCTTTTTTTCCTTCTTTAGAGGTGGTAGCTAGGGTTTGCTGCCCCTCCTAGGATGGCATGCAACCAGAGAGAAGGAGAGAGATGAGGGTTTTAGGAGAAAAGGATTGATTCATTCCATACTAAATCAGGTAACATATACAAATATTTATATACTCCGAATAATGGGTCTAAATCCAACCCAAAAAAACTCCTCTAGGCTAATCCATATATGAAAGTACTCACCTAAGCTCAGGACTTATATGCTCGCATCCCCATGGACCCAAACCTGATCCAAACCATGGATTAACCACCCTTGGAACTTATAAACTCGAGCCCCAAGCCTTTAGGATCAAAGCCCAATCCTAGAACCCATAGGAGAAGCTGTTCCCGTCTAAATCGCTTCTGATGGTGCTGGCTCCCTTGCTTCGAAATACCTTAACCTAGGCCTCTTCCTTGGCCTCTCAGGCTTTGCAAATGCCACACCTGAGCCTCCATCAAATCCAGTGGAGGGCCGAACTTCCATCCTCGCTTATGACTGTGCCTGTCATAGTGAACCTAGAGCCTATCAAATCAGCTCCACCTGTGATCACCTCCAAGGCTACGGGGGCATCACAGAATTTTTACAATCTTCATTTTGGTACCTTCAAAGCCTTGGTGAGCATCGCTTTGCACCGAGCCACTACAAGAAAACAGCCTTTTTATGATGAAATTATTTACGATAAAAATATTTTTATCACCAATAAAATTATTTACGATAAAAAATATTCATCATAAATAATTTAATATTTACAATAAAAATAATTTTTTGTTGCAACTAGTCATGTATCAATGATGAAAAAATTTTTATCGTAAGTACATATTATTTGCAATGAATATTTTTATCATAAATAATTTATCATTTATTTTAATTTTAAATTTTTAAATATTAGAGATGAAAATATTTTATCATAAATAATTTATATATTTTTATCACCAATAATCTTATTTGTAATGTAAATATTATCATCATCGATAAAAAAAATATGAAATTTAAAAAACTCAAAAATTACTGATTATTTATGATGAAAATTTTTCATCATAAATAATTAAATATTTATGATAAAAAATAAATTTTATTATAAATACTTTATTATTTATGATGAAAATATTTTCATCATCAATATTTTAAAAAAATCAAAATTTAAAAAATTAAAAATTACTTATTATTTATGATGAAAATTATCCATCATAAATAATCAAGTGTTTTGATGAAAAATTTTTTTTCATCAATACTTAATTATTTACGATGAAAATATTTTCATCATTAATATTTAAAAAAAATAAAAATTTAAAAAAATCAAAAGTTGCTAATTATTTACGATAAAATTTTTTCATCATGAGAAGATAAATAATACGAGCACTCATCTTCCTAGTAATATAAAGCATAAATATGAGTGCGTGCTTTATAACACAATTTATACTATCCGTAGGTCTATTTTGATTCTAATTAATTGCTCTTTGATACTCACATAATTTCTCTTAAATTTTTCAAGCTCGATCCTCACATGTAATATACGAGCTTCTGAACCTCTAACTTTCTATTCCTATCCTATTCTCTAAATCTCAATCTTGATAGCTTTTTTTCGTGATCTCAAAATTATCGTGATATTCTCATACTCTGACTTCTAGAAAGAAGACTCTAAAAAGAAGACGAGCTCTTTGAAGATAAAAGACCTCAAAGCTATCAATCTTCTATAGTGTCCATTCCATTGTAGAAGCTGAAGAGCTATTCTTATAATAATTATTAATAATATAAATTAAATTTTTCATCATAATTATATTTTTTATGTAACTTTTTTTTAAAAAAAAAATTGAAAAAAAAATTATAAATTAACTATTTATGTAAAATTTTTTTGATTAATAAAAAATTATTTTTTTAATATAATTATTTTGAAAAAAAATTTAGATCAAAATTTTTTTAGATTAAAAAAATTAATTTTATTTTTTTATCATGAATATTTTTTTAATGTTATTTTTTTGTTAAATTTTTGGATGGAAAATTTTCTTGGTGGAAAAATTTAAAATTATTTTTTTATGAAATTATTATAGAAAAGATTTTTTTAACTAAAAAAATTTGAAAGGAAATTTTTTTTTAATTATTAGTGACATAAATCAAATTTTTATCGCAAATAGTCTTTAAATTTTTTAAATTTTTTTTAAAAAAATTTATTTACGATGTAAATTTATTTTCAATCAGCAACTAAGTTTTAAAAAATATTATTTAAATCAATTTTTGTGAAGAAAATTTTGTTAATGGAAAATAAATTTATTAGCTAGAAAAAAATTTTGTCAGTAAAACCATTTTAAAAATAATTTTTTTTTATTTTTTTGAAGAAAAAATTATTAGAAAGAAAAAAATTTTTGGATAATATTTATTAGCGATAGAAACTGTATTTTCATCGCTAATACACAAATTAAAAATATATATTTTTATTTCCATCATCAATAATTTATTTCATAAATTTTTTGGATGAAATTTTTTTAGAGAAAATTTTTTTTAGTGGAGAATTTTTGACATGTTTTTTGGTGATGAAAATTACTTTCCATCACAAATAAGTGTATTAGCAACGAAACCTTCATGCAAAACCCTCTCCCTCCCCCCTCCCTCTCCCCTCTTTGAGCTCTCCCCCCCTCTCCCTCTCCCCCTGTGAAATCCTCCCCCTCTCCCTCTCCGAGCTCTCCCCCTCTCTTCCCGTCGGTGACCACATCGCCACCATCACCACCACCATTGCCATCCACCACTGTTGACGTGGGCTTCTCCACTGTCGCCGTTGCCATCCGTCAGAGGTAAGAGTTCTTCCCATCTTTTTTTTTTGGTTGATCAGGCCACCAGGGGATGGAGGGGGCTGCAGGGGTGGGGGTGGGCAGCTGGGGGCAACACGAGGGCCGGGGGTTGGAGGGGATTGCAGGGGTGGGGGTGGATGGCCAGGGGAAACAAGGGGGCGGGGAGGGGGTCGGGGGGTGGAGGGGGTTGCAGGGGTGGGGGTGGGCGGCCGGGGGTGACACGGGGGTTGGGGGGTCGAGGGGCGAAGGGGGTTACAGAGGTGGGGGTGGGCGACACGGGGTTCAAGGGTTCGGGGGGCGAAGGGGGTTGCAGGAGTGGGGGTGGGCGGCCAGGGGTGACACGGGGGCCGGAAGGTCAGAGGGCGAATGGGGTGGCACGATGGGTAGAAGGGGTTGCAGGGGGCTGGAAGGCCAGAGGGTGGTGGGGGTTTTGTGGGGTAGGGGTGGGCGGTCGGGGATGACACGGGGGCCGTGGGGTTAGAGGCCGGAGGGGGTGGCACAACAGGTGGGGTGAGACCGTGGGTGGCACACTGGAGGGGGGTGGGTGTGGGTCAGCCATCGATGGAGGAAGGTCGGCTGGGGCGGGGAGGGAGGAAGGGAAGGGAGAAATGAAGGGAAAAAGAAAACAATAATAAAATAATAAAATATTAATCAAATATTTTATTATTGATTAATAATAAAATATTTTTTCTTGTTATAATTTAATGTATATTTTTTTTACTTATCATAATTTAATGTATATTTTTTTATAATTTAATGTATATAAAATATTGTGATTATGATTTAATATTTTAACTAGGATTAGTCAAATCCTTCAGTGAATTTTTAATGCATATGAACTATCTAATCTGGGATCTGGATCGAGATCTGGTTCGGATCCAGATCACCATCCGAATTGGATCAAGATCAGGATCTAGGTAGAGATCTCGATCCAGATTGAAATTCAGATCAGAATCTGATCAGGATCCGAGTTGAGATCCGAGTCATGGGGGTTGGAGAGGGGGCGGCGGTGCGGGGGGTGGGTCGCAGGGGGTGGGTAATGGTGACGGCACCATGGGAGCAGGTGTTGGATTTCGATGATATAGTGAAATATAGATTTTAAATTTTTTTAACATATATACAATAATAAAAACTAAGTTTAATAATTAAACTCATACATCGGAACTCAAAAACCCAAGGAACCCCTTGATGATTACAATCAAATCACAAAATCAAGCATATGAGGAGAAGATCAAAAGTCAAATACCACCATGAAGACTATGAACTGATGATTTTGAGATCTCCATGAGACTCCAAAGCAGAAGCCCTCCAACGGTGATCCACACAGGATTGATCAGGGCCCTTCCCAACTCGTCATGGTGCTGCAGCCTTCTTCCTAAGTGCACTGCCGATAGCCCTTCGCAAGAACTTGATACACCATTGCTTGTATGCCTTCATGACCTCCACTAAGACCACTCTAAAAATTTTTTTCCAAAGTATCAAACCACACTCTAATCAGATTTTATGTTCAACACATAAACAATCTGATTTTAGGACAAGTATCTCATACTTTTCTTTTTTCTTCCTCCCTTCCTTTCTATTTTTCCTTCCCTTTTCCTTTTTATTTTTGCTTCAGATTTTTCCTATCACTTACTCATCTAATCCCACATCCAAAACAAATTTTGGATAATTTTTATGCCATATTGGGTGCCCCTTATATAAGGGATGAAGGGACGCCATACATGACACCATGGGGTGCCAACTCTTGGTGTCCCAACAACATTACATGCATATATTAATTTTTAACATGTAAATCCAATAAATATGGTGTGAAAAAAGAAGTGTTTTACAAGCAGAAGGACTCTTCCTCTGTTAAAAAAAATCTGAATGCCATAATATGGCACGTGGAAAGGGAGATCGCGTAGAATTAAAGAGTCCATAACAAGGTGGACTCTTCCACATTCAACGCACAAAACATGGGCATTCCTTCTAATATTTGGCATGGAGTTCTTTCCAAGAGAAGGACTCTCCATCCTATTTCATACCAACATATCCCAAAGGCCATCATATGGTGTGTGGGAATAAGAGAATGCATGCAATGAAAGGAAGAAATCAAGAGTTCTTAGCATTTAAGACTCTTCCATAAATACCAAATGCATGGAGGCGTCCCATCTATTTTGGTGTTCAATTTCCTTCCAAGAGAAGGACTCTCCTTCCTATTCCATGTCTAGAAATCCCAATGGACATCAGATGACGCATGGGATTAATAAATGCAGGGAAAACTTAGTAAGAAATTTAAAAGGAGTAAACGAGAAGGACTCCTCTTCTCCAATGCCAAATTAAATGGGGCGTCAAATAAATTTGGGCATGTGACTTGATGTGAAGGAGGCTGGTTCCATGTGGAATACTTCCATATTATCAGATAAAACCAACTAATAAATTAGATAGTTCAAACCTAATCACATTAGGTCAAGGCAACAAGACTAGGTTAGCACAAATACCTTTGCACTGAACCCAATTGGGAACTTAGGTTAATTTATATGCTAGTAATTTAATTAATCCATTAAATTTACAATAAATTCAAATTGATTGAACCAAGATCAAATTCTTATTGTGTGTGACCCATTGGATTTCAAATCTCACCAGCAGTGGATCCAAACTCTCAACGAAATCCTAATCTGATTGGATTAGGTCAGCTCAAGAGTCTCAATCAACTAGAATTTTTCTTAATTGATTCTAGAATTAAACTTTTCTAATTTTATCAAATCTACAAGTCAAGATTAACATCTAACAATATATCATGACTACTCAAAAAATTTAAAATTTGATGAAAATACCAAAATTATCCTTCCGTGGCGAGTTACCGTGTAATTCAATCCTTCGATCATACAAAATCCCGAAAAGATTATGGGTATGAAAATATGTCAAACTCAAATATCTAACCATATGTATCTCGATCCAATGATGATGAATCAATTGATAAACTAGTAGAAACTATTTTTACTGTTCATCCCTGCTCTGGTCAGAGACTCTCAGAGTTTCCATCCTATAAGATCACATAGGATATTCTCTCTTTCTACAAGGAGTGACCAATTTCTTATTGACCACTCACAACTTTCATGCATACTTCACCATACTTAGAATATCCCACACATATCTCAAAGTGGTGTGCTAGGGAATAAACCAAAGTTATAAGGATCCATGCACATAAGGTACCATAGTGATCTCAAGTCAAAGGATCACATGCACCACTTCTACTGACGAACCATCTGTTGATATGCTGTAAGGCTCCATCAGATGTTCTTTTGCAGGTCAGTTCAGTGAACTCATTCTCTAACAAGCACCTACATCCTTGTATTAGTATCACCACATAAGTGGTTATGAGATCAACCACCCTCTCTATCGAGCATACATAGGATGTACCAGTCTTATCGAAGTCATCGATCTTTGACTTGATGATCCAACAACTAAAAATATTTTAAATTGGAGCTATCAAGATTTTAGATCTCACTTGCATGATCTCATTATGGCCCTAAAATTATTATTCTAATCTATGGGATTTATCATAATCATATAAAAATGATGTAGTAAATGATAAAACATAATACCTCATATAAATAAAATAACTAATGTTATGTAAATAAACAGAAAGATAATAAAGAAATATCACATCACATCCCCATGCGATTGGCTTGTAGGGCACTTTTCTTTCAATCTCCCACTTGGACTAAAGCCAATCGCCCCTGTACCTGATGCCCGTGCAATCAAGATGGCGATTACACTGCTGCTGTGTATGGTTTAATGAACTGATCCTATTATACTGTTCTTGAATATTAGCTTATTTTATGATCATATCATGAATGAGGTGAAAGTGATGGAAAAAGTGCAGGATTTCATGCATAAATTTCAAAATATTTTTGAAATGTAATGCAGTGAAATATGTAAATTAAATAATTTAATATATAAATACATGTAATTAGATTATTAAACCCTACAACTAAGATCTATAACATGTCATATTACATTTATAAGTCAAAATAAAAGTTTTGGTATTGATCAAATCAATATCCTAGATCTAAAACCTAGATCACATCTAGGTAAGAGAAGATATCAGACCTCTTACCTTCGCGTAGGTTGAGAACTTCGTGGTTGATTTTTTTTATTATCTTTAGAGCCACACATGTGTCCGACCTCTACAGGTGATCCACACGAGGCTGCAACAAAATTGGAGGTTCGTCGAATGAAGATCCGCTCGAAGTGCTAACTTCTTGCGGATCTCTCCGGATGGTTAATCTAAAAATATTCTTGAAATCTCTAGCGCATTTCAAGAGATGAAGAATATGAAGAGAAATGAGAAAAAAGTCAAACTCTTTGATCTTTCTAAAATTAAAAATAATATATAATAGAAAAGATCCTAAGAGAAGACAGTTCTTCTCTTTCAGGACATCAACAATTGATGTCCTGAGAATATCTCTATGCTAGGACATGAGGAGATCTTCTTCTCTAGATGTTTTTCAAACTTTCAGATCTTATGTTATCTAATTTTTCTCATAGAAAATTTCATGATTGATGGAAAAGAAGAGTTCTAAAAGAAACCTTAAGAGAAGACCTTCTTTTCTTCTTCTTCTCTCATCAAGACATGATCAGATCATGTCCAAAATCAGATCACCATGCCCCAACTCATTGGAGCATAGATCCACCACACCATCCCTCTTTCTCTCTTAAATTTTTATCACATAAAAACATAAAAACATAAAAACAAAGAGAAAATAGACTGAAAAGAAAATAATAAGAGAAAATAATCTTCTCTCTTACCTTTTGTCTCTACAAGACATCAACTTTTGATGTCTTGATAGAAGACTCTCCTCCAAGAAAATTGACACCTCAAAACACCTATGCCATCCTCTTTCTTCTTTGCTTTTTCTATGAAAAAATCACAGATTTTTGACTCCCTAAAATCATCATATAGAAGGCACCACTATATAAGGTAGACTAGGTCAAAAGACCTAGTCAAACAAGGAAACTATGGGGCGTCCAACTCTTGGACGCCCCTTCTCTTATTTTCTACGTGGAGAGCAGGAAACCATGCACAAAAGAGGCATCATAAAGAGAAGGTAGGCATGGAGAAAGTTGGCGCAAGAGAGGGGAGAGGAGTTCTTGTGAAGAGAGACTTTTCAAAAAGAAATAAACCCAAACCACTTTCCATAATAAACCCAATCACTTTCCATAATGAACCAAATCAAATCTGATTCAAATATCTATATTAAGTGGTGTGAGATTACTTTCTTAGATGTGAATATCACATAAAAAATATCTGAAAATAAATATATGGGCATGGGCTTTCCTAGGTGATGCAAGGGAGAAGATGGAATCCTAGTCTAACTAGGATTCTCATGTAGACTAGGTCAAACTCTTTGAACCCAATCTAGATTAATTGCAACCTAATTAAGGATGATCCTAGTATAACTAGGAGCCCAATTAAATCAGATTAAACCATATTTCATTCTGATTTAAATCCTAACTTAATTAGGAATTAGATGCAAACAAGTCCTAGTTAAACAGGAACTTGTTCTCCCTTGCAACCGGCTTATCCAATAAATCAATTAGACTTAATCTAATTAAGTTCAAATCAATTCTAATTGAATCAAATTAAATTAGACTTGATCTCAACCTAATTGCTCAATCAGATTGAGCCAATTAGCAATCCAATTGCTAATTGATCCTCCTGCAACACTTGCATTAGGTCAAACATCAATCACATTGATCGTTTAACCTTAGAACGATTCTCAATCATCGATTAACCATCTGATTAGGTTACAATCTCTTATGTATATGACCCTATAGGTTCGAACCTAAGTTGGTAGCATAGAAATCAATTCCTATATCAGTCGAAGTAACCATCTAGCAATGGTTCCTGATGTCCAAATAGATCGAATGTATGCAAAGTAACATTCTAAGAACTCTAACCCATGGTTACTATATAATTCATCTTTTTGACCAATAATGCTCAAGACGACATCGAGTATGCTGTCAACACTTATACAAGTCATCTTTATTGTGTCTCAAAATTTTATAAATCCTGTGACTCCTCACGAGGATTACCCAGGCCTAGATTTGCTAAATTAAAACACAGCGAGATATTCTCTTCCTGAAGTTAATCAGGAGTGATCAATCCTATCTTGACTCATACACCGACTTCACAAGTATTTGACTATATCCAAAAATATTTCAAACCTATATTAAAAATACAGACAGTCCGACACCAAAGCACAGTGAGTTGCTTGCAAGTCACCGTGGTGATCTCAGATCGGGGGGACACTTATACCCATTGGCCTTAGCTATCTACTCTTGATAGTAGAGTGTTACATTGGTCACGTTCAGTGCAAATGTACTCCTACATCTCACCTGGATGTCATACCAGTGTCTTCACACTACTTGGTTACGAGGACAACCAACGCATATGGCATACAGCAACCTATACTTGATAAGTTATCATCCTTGTTAATAACTTATCATTTAGTCATGAACAATATAAGAATCATCTGATAAATTTTTCTTTATCGATTGATTGTGGTTCTAAGAACTTCATCATAATTTAGGAGTTCATTTAAGGAAGATAAAACTTTTATGATGAACCTGCCAAATAACTATTATTATTAGATAATTCACATACTAATTCCAATTATCTACCACTTAGATGATTGATTTTAGGACATATTTTTCAATAACTCTCACTTGTACTAAAGCCAATCAGAATGATATCAAATATTCTATCTTCCACTTGAGTTCGTAAAACTTCTTAGTTTCGAGGCCTTAGCAAATGGGTCGGTCAAGTTCTCCTTTTTCATCGATCTTTCAAAGATCGATGTCACCCTGATCTAAAATCAAAAGTGATAGCAATACAGAGTATGTTGGTCCTTCGATTCTTTAGCCAGAGCTATGGCTCCAGTGCTACGATAGGACTAGACCATCGGTGGAGGGTGCCACTCCCAACCTGCTAATGAAGCTCAACAACTACACTGCTTACATGGCAGCATCATATGCTATGATGTACTCTACATCACTAACTGAGTAGGCTAAAGTATCCTGCTTGAAACCTTTCCAGCAGATTGCTCCTACAATTAGGGTATCCGACACTTTCTTGTTGTCATCATGATCTGACTAAAATCAAAACATCCACATGTTTAAAGTCAGTATTTTCATATTTGAGTCACTGGACCTTAGTATTTCTCAAATATTTAAGGATTATCTATGCAATCTTTCAGTGGTTTTTATTTAGATCAGACTGGTATCTGCTCACTATCATTAGTGAGTATACCATATCTGATCTTGAACATGGAGAAATTAGATGACACCCAAACTTTTATTCCTTGCAATGCTGGAATGCCATTCTCGATTAAGAGAATTTCATCCACAGACAACACAAAGAATAACACTATAGAATATTTTGCTCACTTATAAATGCAGGGTTCCTCTTTGTTTATAACAAAGACATATGTTCAAAACGTATATTCTAACTCTGGGATAATAGCGAAATGGGCTTTATAGGTCTCCACCTTTCCGTCTGCGCTACTTTGATCCTTTTGAAAAATCCATTCACACCCAATGGACTTTATCCCTTCAGGTGAATCATCTAGTGTCCATACACTATTGATTTCCATGGACTTCAATTTGGATTGAATGGCTCCAAGCCACTTCTCAAAGTTAGACCACTGCATTGCATCTCTATAGGTGATCGGATCCTTGTTAATCTCATCGAGCTCAACAGGATCGCCGTCCCAAACTTAGACACTGAAGTGTCTGTCCGGCTAACGCGGTACTATACCAGATCTCCTTAAAGGTGTTCTTTAATGGGCTCCGAGTTTGATCTAATCAAATCCGGTTCTGTAGGTTTACTAGATTATATCGGTTCATTTTCTACCAATCAAACTTTTCAAGTTCAACTTGATAGGCATGAGTTCCTTCTCTAAGGAACTCCTTTCCAAAAGGAATACCCTACTACTGATGAGCATCTTATGTTCTTTAGCATGTTAGAATTAGTAACCCTTAAATATCTATTGGACCAAGAGCTAAGTTTATCTATATGCAAACCTTTGACATAGGCTGATCAACTCCAAACCCAAAGGTGAGAGAGTCTAGATCTATGCCTGATCCATATCTCATATGGAATCTGCACAACAAACTTACTCAGTATATTTTCAGAGTAAAACAGGTAGTCACATAAGAGCACAATCCTAAAACAGGCAGAGAAGTGAACCCTATCGTGGATTGAACCATGTCTAACAAAGTTCAACTTCTCCTTTCAGATACACTGTGTTCTGAAAAAGAATCCACTAAGAGAGAATCCAATTCTCTCCTAGATATGTCACAAACTCACTGGATAAGTATTCGCCTCCTCGATCTGATTGAAGAGTTCTAACACCTTATCCAGTTTGT
>NC_026003.2:8308553-8334722 GCF_000442705.2 Elaeis guineensis | reverse complement strand
ATGCCGGTGCCTTATATAAGGGATGAAGGGACGCCATACATGACACCATGGGGTGCCAACTCTTGGGTCCAACAACATTACATGCATATATTAATTTTTAACATGTAAATCCAATAAATATGGTGTGAAAAAAGAAGTGTTTTACAAGCAGAAGGACTCTTCCTCTGTTAAAAAAAATCTGAATGCCATAATATGGCACGTGAAAGGGAGATCGCGTAGAATTAAAGAGTCCATAACAAGGTGGACTCTTCCACATTCAACGCACAAAACATGGGCATTCCTTCTAATATTTGGCATGGAGTTCTTTCCAAGAGAAGGACTCTCCATCCTATTTCATACCAACATATCCCAAAGGCCATCATATGGTGTGTGGGAATAAGAGAATGCATGCAATGAAAGGAAGAAATCAAGAGTTCTTAGCATTTAAGACTCTTCCATAAATACCAAATGCATGGAGGCGTCCCATCTATTTTGGTGTTCAATTTCCTTCCAAGAGAAGGACTCTCCTTCCTATTCCACATCTAGAAATCCCAATGGACATCAGATGATGCGTGGGATTAATAAACGCAGGAAAAACTTAATAAGAAATTTAAAAGGAGTAAACGAGGACTCCTCTTCTCTAATTCCAAATTAAATAGGGAATCAAATAAATTTGGGCATGTGACTTGACGTAAAGGAGGCTGGTTCATGTGGAACACTTCCATATTAACAGATAAAACCAACTAATAAATTAGATGATTCAAACCTAATCACATTAGGTCAAGGCAACAAGACTAGGTTAGCACAAATACCTTTGCACTGAACCCAATTGGAAACTTAGGTTAATTTATATGCTAGTAATTTAATTAACCCATTGAATTTATAATAAATTCAAATTGATTAGACCAAGATCAAATCTCTATTATGTGTGACCCATTGGGTTTCAAATCTCGCCAGCAGTGGATCCAAACTCTCGATGAAACCCAATCTGATTGGATTAGGTCAGCTCAAGAGTCTCAATCAACTAGGACTTTTCCTAATTGATTCTAAATTAAATTCTTCTTATTTTATCGAATCTACAAGTTAAGATTGACATCTAATAATATATCATGACTACTCCAAAGATTTAAAATTTGGTGAAAATATCAAAATTATCCTTCCGTGGTAAGTTACCGTGCAATTCAATCCTTCGATCATACAACATCCCGAAAAGGCTATGGGTATGAAAATATATCAAACTCAAATATCTAACCATATGTATCTCGATCCAATGATGTGACTCGATTGATGAACTAGTAGAAACTATTTTTACTGTTCATCCCTGCTCTGGCCAGAGACTCTCAGAGTTTCCATCCTATGAGATCACATAGGATGTTCTCTTTTCCTACAAGGAGTGACCAATTTCTTATTGACTACTCACAACCTTCATGCACACTTCACCATACTAGAATATCCCACACACATCTCAAAGTGGTGTGCTAGGGAATAAACCAAAGTAATGATCCATGCACATAAGGTACCACGATGATTTCAGGTCAAAGGATCACATGCACCACTTCACTGAGAACCATCTGTTGACATGCTATAAGGCTCTATAAATTTTTTTGTAGGTCAGTTCAGTGAACTCATTCTCTAATGAGCACCTACATCCTTGTATTAGTATCACCACACAAGTGTTATGAGATCAACCACCCTCTCCATCGAGCATACATAGGATGTACCAGTCTTATCGGAGTCATCGATCTCCGACTTGATGATCCAACAATTAAAATATTTTAAATTAGAGCTATCAAGATTTTAGATCTCACTTGCATGATCTCATCATGCCTAAAATCATTGTCCTAATCTATGGGATTTATCATAATCATATAAAAATGATGTAGTAAATGATAAAATATAATACCTCATATAAATAAAAATAACTAATGTTATGCAAATAAACAGAAAGATAATAAAGAAATATCCCATCACATTCCCATGCGATTGACTTGTAGGGTATTTTTCTTTCAATCTCCCACTTGGACTAAAGCCAATCGTCCCTGTACCTGATGCCCGTGCAATCAAGATGGCGATTACACTGCTGCTGTGTATGGCTTAGTGAACTGATCCTATTATACTGTTCTTAAATATTAGCTCATTTTATGATCATATCATGAATGAGGTGAAGGTGATGGAAAATGTACAGGGTTTCATGCATAAATTTAAAATATTTTTAAAATATAACACAGCGGAATATGTAAATTAAATAATTTAATATATAAATACATGTAATCAGATTACTAAACCCTATAAGGACCTATAACATGTCATATTGCATTTATAAGTTAGAAAATAAAAGTTTGGTATTGATCAAATCAATACCTAGATCTAAAATTTTAGATTAAAACCTAGATCACATCTAGTAAGAGAAGAGATCAGATCTCTACCTTCAGCAGGTCGAAAACTCTGGTTGATTTTTTTTATTATCTTTGAGCCACACATGTTCCTGCCTCTACAGGTGATCCACACGAGGCTGCAACAAAATCGAAGGTTCGTCGAATGAAGATCCGCTCGAAGTGCTAGCTTCTTGCGGATCCTCCGGATGGTTAATCTAAAAATATTCTTCGAATCTCTTGGACATTCAAGAGATGAAGAATATGAGAGGAATGAGAGAGAAGTCAAACCCTTTGACCTTTCTAAAATTAAAAATAATATATAATAGAAAAGATCCTAAGAGAAGACAGTTCTTCTCTTTCAGGACATCAACAATTGATGTCCTGAGAACATCTCTATGCTAGGACATGAGGAGACCTTCTTCTCTAGATATTTTTCAAACTTTCAGATCTTATGTTATCTAATTTTTTCATGAAAAATTTCATAATTGATGGAGAAGAAGAGTTCTAAAAGAAACCTTAAGAGAAGACCTTCTTTTCTTCTTCTTCTCTCATCAGACATGATCAATCATGTCCAAAATCAGATCACCATGCCCCAACTCATTGGAGCATAGATCCACCACACCATCCCTCTTTCTCTCTCAAATTTTTATCATATAAAAATAAAAAATAAAGAGAAAATAGACTGAAAAGAAAATAATAAGAGAAACAATCTTCTCTCTTACCTTTTGTCTCTACAAGACATCAACTTTTGATGTCTTGATAGAAGACTCTCCTCCAAGAAAATTGACCTCAAAACACCCATGCCATCCTCTTTCTTCTCTTTTTCTATGAAAAAATCAAGATTTTTGACTCCCTAAAATCATCATATAGAGGCACCACTATATAAGGTAGACTAGGTCAAAAGACCTAGTCAAACAAGGAAACTATGGGGCGTCCAACTCTTGGACGCCCCTTCTCTTATTTTCTGCATGGAGAGCAGGAAACCATGCACAAAAGAGGCATCATAAAGAGAAGGTAGGCATGGAGAAAGTTGGCGCAAGAGAGGGAGAGGAGTTCTTGTGAAGAGAGACTTTTCAAAAGAAATAAACCCAAACCACTTTCATAATAAACCCAATCACTTTCCATAATGAACCAAATCAAATCTGATTCAAATCTCTAAATAAGTGTGTGAGATTACTTTCTTAGATGTGAATATCACATAAAAAATATCTAAAAATAAATATTGGGCATGGGCTTTCTTAGGTGGCCAAGGGAGAAGATGGAATCCTAGTCTAACTAGATTCTCATGTAGACTAGGTCAAACTCTTTGAACCCAATCCAGATTAATTGCAACCTAATTAAGGATGATCCTAGTCTAACTAAAGCCAATTAAATAGATTAAACATATTTAATTTGATTTAAATCCTAACTTAATTAGAATTAGTGCATACAAGTCCTAGTTGAACAGGAACTTGTTCTCCCTTGCAACCGGCTTATCCAATAAATCAATTAGACTTAATTAATTAAGTCAAACTAATTCTAATTGAATCAAATTAATTAGACTTGATCTCAGCCAATTGCTCAATCAGATTGAGCCAATTAGCAATCCAATTGCTAATTGATCCTCCTGCAACACTTGCATTAGGTCAAACATCAATCACATTGATCGTTTAACCTTAGAACGATTCTCAATCATCGATTAACCATCTGATTAGGTTACAATCTCTTATGTATATGACCCTATAGGTTCGAACCTAAGCTGGTAGCATAGAAACCAATTTCTTACCAGTCGAAGTAACCATCTAGCAATGTTCCTGACGTCCAGATAGTCGAATGTATGCAAAGCAACATTCTAAGAACTCTGACCCATGGTTACTATATAATTCATCTTTTGACCAATAATGCTCAAGACGACTTCGAGTATGCTGTCAACACTCATACAAGTCATCTCTATTGTGTCTCAAAATTTTGCAAATCCTGTGACTCCTCACGAGGATTACCCAGCCTAGATTTGCTAAATTAAAACACAGCGAGACATTCTCTTCCTGAAGTTAATCAGGAGTGATCAATCCATCTTGACTCATACACGACTTCACAAGTATTGACTTATCCAAAATTTTCGAACCTATATTAAAAATACAGACAGTCCGACACCAAAGCACAGTGAGTTGCTTGCAAGTCACCGTGGTGATCTCAGATCGGAGGGACACTTATACCCATTGGCCTTAGCTAGCTACTCTTGATAGTAGAGTGTTACATTGGTCAGTTCAGTGCAAATGTACTCCTACATCTCACCTGATGCCATACCAGTGTCTCACACTACTTGGTTACGAGGACAACCAACGCATATGGCATACAGCGACCTACACTTGATAAGTTATCATCCTTGTTAATAACTTATCATTTGTCGTGAACAATTAAGAACATCCGATAAATCTTCTTTATCGATTGATTGTGGTTCTAAGACTTCATCATAATTTAGGAGTTCATTTAAGGAAGATAAACTTTTATGATGAACCTGCCAAATAACTATTATTATTAGATAATTCACATACTAATTCCAATTATCTACCACTTAGATGATTGATTTAGGACATATTTTTCAACAACTCTCACTTGTACTAAAGCCAATCAGAATGATATCAAATATCCTATCTTCCACTTGAGTTCGTAAAACTTCTTAGTTTCGAGGCCTTAGCAAATGGGTCGGTCAAGTTCTCCTTTTTCATCGATCTTCCAAAGATCGATGTCACCCTGATCTAAAATCAAAAGTGATAGCAATACAGAGTATGTGGTCCTTCGATTCTTTAGCCAGAGCTATGGCTCCAGTGCTACGATAGGACTAGACCATCGGTGGAGGGTGCCACTCCCAACCTGCTAATGAAGCTCAACAACTACACAGCTTACATGGCAGCATCATATGCTATGATGTACTCTACATCACTAACTGAGTAGGCTAAAGTATCCTGCTTGAAACCTTTCCAGCAGATTGCTCCTACAATTAGGGTATCCGACACTTTCTTGTTGTCATCATGATCTGACTGAAATCGAAACATCCACATGTTTAAAGTCAGTATTTTCATATTTGAGTCACTGGACCTTAGTATTTCTCAAATATTTAAGGATTATCTATACAATCTTTCAGTGGTTTTATTTAGATCAGACTGGTATCTGCTCACTATCATTAGTGAGTATACCATATCTGATCTTGAACATGGAGAAATTAGATGACACCCAAACTTTTATTCCTTGCAATGCTGGAATGCCATTCTCGATTAAGAGAATTTCATCCACAGACAACACAAAGAATAACACTATAGAATATTTTGCTCACTTATAAATGCAGGGTTCCTCTTTGTTATAACAAAGACATATGTTCAAAACGTATATTCTAACTCTGGGATAATAGCGAAATGGGCTTTATAGGTCTCCACCTTTCCGTCTGCGCTACTTTGATCCTTTTGAAAAATCCATTCACACCCAATGGATTTATCCCTTCAGGTGAATCATCTAGTGTCCATACACTATTGATTTCCATGGACTTCAATTTGGATTGAATGGCTCCAAGCCACTTCTCAAAGTTAGACCACTGCATTGCATCTCTATAGGTGATCGGATCCTTGTTAATCTCATCGAGCTCAACAGGATCGCCGTCCCAAACTTAGACACTGAAGTGTCTGTCCGGCTAACGCGGTACTATACCAGATCTCCTTAAAGGTGTTCTTTAATGGGCTCCGAGTTTGATCTAATCAAATCCGTTCTGTAGGTTTACTAGATTATATCGGTTCATTTTCTACCAATCAAACTTTCAAGTTCAACTTGATAGGCATGAGTTCCTTCTCTAAGGAACTCCTTTCCAAAAGGAATACCCTACTACTGATGAGCATCTTATGTTCTTTAGCATGTTAGAATTAGTAACCCTTAAATATCTATTGGACCAAGAGCTAAGTTTATCTATATGCAAACCTTTGACATAGGCTGATCAACTCCAAACCCAAAGGTGAGAGAGTCTAGATCTATGCCTGATCCATATCTCATATGGAATCTGCACAACAAACTTACTCAGTATATTTTCAGAGTAAAACAGGTAGTCACATAAGAGCACAATCCTAAAACAGGCAGAGAAGTGAACCCTATCGTGGATTGAACCATGTCTAACAAAGTTCAACTTCTCCTTTCAGATACACTGTGTTCTGAAAAAGAATCCACTAAGAGAGAATCCAATTCTCTCCTAGATATGTCACAAACTCACTGGATAAGTATTCGCCTCCTCGATCTGATTGAAGAGTTCTAACACCTTATCCAGTTTGTTTCTATATTTTATTATTGAATCATTTGAATATTTCAAATGATTCAAGCCAGATGCACCCATGCCCAGATAGGTCGTCTATAATAAAATATTAATATCTTTCTCTGGTACTTAGGTCCACATACATCACTATATATGAGACTTAGAACTTTATCAGCTCCTTCATTTTTTCATTAAAAGGTGACTTTGTCATCTTTCCAAGAAGACAAGACTCACAGGCTATCAATGATTCACAATCATTAATGTCGAGATTTTTCTCTCAAGCTAATCCATTTATCCTGTTCTTGTTAAGATAACTAAGCCTATAATGCCAAAGATAGACATCCATGACATTATCTAACTTGGATATGTACATTACATTTAATAGACTGTGTAAATGTTAAATATCATTTTCTTATTATCCATGTATTATTGTAACATTATTCATAATAACATCATAATAATCTTTCTTTATTAATGAATGATGATCATCTTTGGTCAAAAGGCCAACAAAGATTACATTCATCATAAACAATGGACAATAGTAACAATTACTCTAAATGATAATATTTAAAAATAAGCCCTATAATTCCTAAAGTTAGGATTGGAATAAGACTTCCATCCCTAATATTTAAGAATTTCTCACCATTTTCAAACATTCTACTTACTTGTAGTCCTAGCAATAAATTGCATAAAACCATGGTATCTAATACCTAGGTAGTAGAATTACATAGAAAAACTTTAAAGTATTATTATATAACATCTTTGATGAGCAACTCTTGCTCCTTTCTCTTGTTCAGCCTATTATGGTCAAGGGAAGCAAGATAATTCTTCTTCCTATGACCCTGCTTCTAATAGTAGAAGCAACATGCCTGATTTGGATCAATTTTGGACTAATTATTTTGACTGGACTAAGAAGTCCCAATACGAACCCATTCATACTGTTGAACCAAATTCAACTTTTGATACTAATTAACGAAGTTGGATCCCATAAGTCATCACTGTCTAACATCGATTGGAGCAATTAAGGTTTAGCCTTATTTTGAGAAAAGAAAATAATGACCTAATGTATATGAATTATTTTAATCCTAGAGACTTGAATTTTAGTCTCAAGGTGCTCCCACTATTTTATTCAAATTGGTAGCTCTACCTCCAATTCAAAAAATTACTTTAATTTTTAGTAGATACTGAAATCCACATAGACTACACACAAGCCCGACTTTAATCGGCCAACCCATCTACATCTACGGATAGGTTCATTAACCAATTATTTCTCCAAATTACTTCTAGTAATTTAATTTTTGCCCCAAAAACCTAATCAGTAGGCTTTGGCCTCCACTGTAAGGATCTGATTAGGTCCAACCATTAACATGACCATACTTGGTGCATCTAACCAACGAATGATTAAGTCCAACTTTGGTTGGCCAACCTAACCACCATTAGAGAGACACTTTCAAGTTATCATATGATGAGTGATAATTTCATTAGTCAACAAGCACCAGGCCTTTGGGTCTGCAATGATTATTGAGTTAATGGATCCATTATCAAACATCTTAATGGGAGGCTATGACTCAGTTATCTTCATAACTTTGTCATTTTAAGGACTTAATAATTTTAGAAGATTTAAAATTATTGGTGATTTAAAAATAGAAAGGACATGGACCAATTTGCTCCCACTGACTTCATCAAGTCAAGTCCTCCCACTGACTTCTCAAGTCATTAACAAGGATTAGGATCAAATTTGGTCCATGGGCACCTAGATCAGTCTCACTGAATGAAATCAGACTCACTAATTTCTTATGTGACATGGGTTAGCACGAATCAATGAGAAACCTAATCAAGACCTGATTAACCACATGGCCAGATAAGTATGATCGGTGGGAGGGCCTGCTAAAGCTTGCCTTAGACACCATAAAAAATGGTCAGGTAAGCGGGCTGCCAATTAAAAATCACCGATCATGTTTACCTTAGACACCAACTGATTTATCAATTTTGATTTGGTCTGCCTAAAGACTCGGGTTCAGTCGCTGAGACACGATCAGTGTCCATTTGTTAGATATATGGACTTTGATTAACTACAACTATTGAAGTGATCTATAGAAATGACCTAATCCTAATTAATTTTAATTAGGTTTGATCAATTTTTTAACTTCGTCCATATTTAATCTAACCCTAGGTCTAACTCAGTTAATGACCTGATCAAAGCTAACCCATTACCCTTTAATCCATATTTTATGAAATTATCTTAGGATCTTTAAATCACAAACCTAGATCCTAAACAATCACTTAATTCTTTTAATTAAGTTCATGGCTGAGGGTTGGGTTCGGCATTTCAAAAACCATTTTCAACTTTTGAAAGGTTTAATACAATCTAGTGTTATTTTACTAAATAGGTCAACTCATTTCAAAAATGGATTGGCTTATTTCACTAACAAACACTAATTGTAGGTTAAAATAATTAAAATTAGTCAAAAAAATAATTCAGCCAACTTTTCAGTCGAACTGGCATGCTGGTCGAGTCGGTCCGATTTTTGAGAGCACCGGCTCAATCAGCAAACAGAACCTTCGCAAGATCCTATTCTTGGTTGATTTTAATCTATGTACATTACATAAAAATTTATGAAATAAAATAGACCTAATCTAAAACATTCATGATAATATTTATTTAAACTCTTTTT
Source organism: Elaeis guineensis (assembly GCF_000442705.2). Taxonomy (NCBI): domain Eukaryota; kingdom Viridiplantae; phylum Streptophyta; class Magnoliopsida; order Arecales; family Arecaceae; genus Elaeis; species Elaeis guineensis. The sequence continues at coordinate 8,325,423 of NC_026003.2, read as the reverse complement.
AATTTTTTAGATTGCAACGTATCAGATAACCTTTGCACTGTAAGGGATAAACCTTATAGCAGGACAACCTACAGTCTGTGCGATCATTATTTTATTTTTTAGATTTATTTTAATGCAATCATGAACATGTTATAAAAGAACCTGGCTCTGATACCACTGATGAAAAAAGGTAGGGTTTCATGCATGAATTTCAAAATATTTTTGAAATATAACACAGCGGAATATGTAAATTAAATAATTTAATATACAAATACATATAATCAGATTACTAAACCCTACAACTAAGACCTATAACATGTCATATTCATTTATAAGTCAGAAAATAAAAGCTTTGGTATTGATCAAATCAATACCCTAGATCTAAAACAGTTTTAGATCTAAAATCTAGATCACATCTAGGTAAGAGAAGAGATCAGATCTCTTACCTTCGTGTGATCGAGAACTCCATGATTGATTTTTTTTTTCTTTGGAGCCGCACATGCATTCAGCCTCTACAGGTGATCCACATGAGGCTGCAACAAAATCGAGGTTCGTCGAACGAAGATCCGCTCGAAATGCTAGCTTCTTGCAGATCCCTCTAGATGGTTAATCTAAAAATATTCTTCGGATCTCTTGCACATTCAAGAGATGAAGAATATGAGGAGGAATAAGAGAGAAGTCAAATCTTTTGACCTCCTTAAAATTAAAAAAATATATAATAGAAAAGATCCTAAGAGAAGACAGTTCTTCTCTTTCAGACATCAACAATTAATGTCCTGAGACATCTCTATGCTAGGACATGAGGAGACCTTCTTCTCTAGATATTTTTCAAACTTTCAGATCTTATATTATCTGATTTTCTCATAGAAAAATTTCATGATTGATGGAGAAGAAGAGTTCTAAAAGAAACCTTAAGAGAAGATCTTCTTTTCTTCTTCTTCTCTCATCAGGATATGATCAGATCATGTCCAAAATCAGATCACCATGCCCCAACTCATTGGAGCAAAGATCCACCATGCCTCCCTCTTTCTCTCTCAAATTTTTATCACATAAAAAACAAAAATAAAAAGAAAATAAATTGAAAAGAAAACAATAAGAGAAAAGAATCTTCTCTCTTACCTTTTGTCTCTACAGACATCAACTTTTGATGTCTTGATAGAAGACATCTTTGATTCTATAAAGACTCCTCCAAGAAAATTGATGCCTCAAAATACCCATGCCATCCTCTTTCTTCTCTGCTTTTTTCTATAAAAAACCATAGATTTTTGATTCCCTAAAATCATCATATAGGAGGCACCACTATATAAGGTAGACTAGGTCAAAAGACCTAGTCAAACAAGGAAACTATGGGGCATCCAACTCTTGGATCCCCTTCTCTTATTTTTTGTGTGGAGAGCAGAAAACCATGCACAAAAGAGGCATCATAAAGAGAAGGTAGGCATGGAGAAAGTTGGCACAAGAGAGGGGAGAGGAGTTTTTGTGAAGAGAGACTTTTCAAAAAGAAATAAACCCAAACCACTTTCCATAATAAACCCAATCACTTTCCATAATGAACCAAATCAAATCTGATTCAAATCTCTAGAATAAGTGGTGTGAGATTACTTTTCTTATATGTAAATATCACATAAAAAAATATCTAAAAATAAATATGTGGGCATGGGCTTTCTTAGGTGGCGCAAGGGAGAAGATGGAATCCTAGTCTAACTAGGATTCCATGTAGACTAGGTCAGACTCTTCGAACCCAATCCAGATTAATTACAACCTAATTAAGGATGATCCTAGTCCAACTAGGAGCCTAATTAAATCAGATTAAATCATAATTAATTTTGATTTAAATTCTAACTTAATTAGGAATTAGGTGCATACAAGTCCTAGTCGAACAGGGACTTGTTCTCTCTTGCAACTGGCTTATCCAATAAATCAATTAGACTTAACCAATTAAGTCCAAACCAATTCTAATTGAATCAAATTTAATTAACTTGATCTCAGCCCAATTGCTCAATCAGATTGAGCCAATTAGCAATCTAATTGCTAATTGATCCTCCTGCAATACTTGCATTAGGTCAAACATCAATCACATTGATCGTTTAACCTTAGAACGATTCTCAATCATCAATTAACCATCTGATTAGGTTACAACCTCTTATGTATGTGATCCTATAGGTTGAACCTAAGTGGTAGTATAGAATCAATTTCTGTACCAGTCGAAGTAACCATTAGCAATGGTTCCGACGTCCAGATAGGTCGAATGTATATAAAGCAACATTCTAAGAATCCTGATCCATGGTTACCGTATAATTCATCCTTGACTAATAATGCTCAAGATAACTTCGAGTATGCTGTCAATACTCATACAAGTCATCTCTATTGTATCTAAAATTTTGCAAATCCTGTGACTCCTCACGAGAATTATCCAGGCCTAGATTTTGCTAAATTGAAACACAGCGAGATATTCTCTTTCTGAAGTTAATCAGGAGTGGTCAATCCCATCTGACTCACACACCGACTTTACAAGTACTTGACTGTATCCAAAAATCTTTCGAACCTATATTAAAAATACAGCAGTCCAGCACCAAAGCACAGTGAGTTACTTGCAAGTCACCGTGGTGATCTCAAGTCGGAGGGATACTTATACCCATTGGCCTTAGCTAGCTACTCTTGACAGTAGAGTGTTACATTGATCACGTTCAGTGTAGATGTACTCCTACATCTCATCTGGATGCCATATCAGTGTCTCCACACTACTTGGTTACGAGGACAACTAATACATATGGCATACAGCGACCTACACTTGATAAGTTATCGTCCTTATAATAACTTATCATTTGATTGTGAATAATGTAAGAACCATCCGATAAATCCTCTTTATCGATTGATTGTGGTTCTAAGGACTTCATCATAATTTAGGAGTTCATTTAAGGAAGATAGAACTTTTATGATGAACATGCCAAATAACTATTATTATTAGATAATTCATATACTAATTCCAATTATCTACCACTTAGATGATTGGCTTTAGGATATATTTTCCAACAAAAAGTGCCTAGGATGTGCGTGGGTACTCAGTGAGACCAAACCCAACTTAATAATGAACCCTTCATTTGGCTATTTTCCTTAGCAATCTTTACTAACAGCAATTAACTGAGTCAAACACAGTTTGCTGCTTAAAACTCTTTTAATTCACTACTCCTCTAGTACTTCTCAAGTACTTTGAGAATGCTTTTCACAGTTTTCAATAGATCCTATCATGGATTAGCCCAAAATCGATGATTATGCATAAGGCATAAGTCACATCATGCTTGGTACATTGAATATATGGATAAGTAAATACCTTTGCGCCCATTCATGTTGAACCCTTTCAACATTAAATTCTATGTACCTAGACTAGGACAAACCCTGCATCCACTTACATCTATCCCTATAGATGTCAAATATATTGGATACTTAATTCAAGTCTTTTTTCATGAAAACTTCTGTGATAAGTAAGTTATTGACCAAGTGCAATATCGGGACTATCTTTTCAATATGCTGTATGTCCTCCACATACATAACTAAGAAGTTAGTGAAACTCTCACTCATCTTCTTGTACACATATATGGTTCATCTATATTTGATAAAGTCAAATATTTTGACTGTCCCATCAAAATAAAAGTACCTACTCCTCATAAACTATCTGAATTCATAAAAGCATTTGTCCTCCCATTAGAGACAACTTCTCTAGATGATGTATGGCAATAGCAAAAATTCGAATAGGCATCCCTGATAGCAATCTATTGGGTCATACCCATAGGTACTTCAACCATAGTCCACACTTGGTTGATATACAGAGAGTCGATTTCGGATGTCAAGGTTTCAGGCCAACTGTCAGAGTCTCTACTCATAACAATCTCCGAATGGGTCAAGTAAAAACATCATTTACAATGATGTATAGTGTACTACCATTCATAATGATAAATCCATATTTTGAGTGGTATATTACACACTCGGATTGATCTTTCAGTGAGGAGGTGTGTATCATGGTCGTGCCTCATCACTGGGCATATCTAGTTGAGGATTAACTTGTGGATACTCCACAGGTTAAGATAAGATAGTTTATAGGTCTTGAACTTCTCAAGTTCAATTATCCTTCTACTGTCCCTTTTAGAAATATTTTTTTCTAAAAGGTGGCATACCTACTGACAAAACACCTTTTGTCAAGTAGGATGGTAGAAATAGTATCACATACTATTCTTTTAGGATAACCTATAAACTAATAAAAGCTTGTTCTAGTACAAACTTATGTACATCAACTCTTTTCATATAAGTTGGGCAACCTGTCTTTTGCCTTTTTCATATCTCATATGGAGTGCTTGTAACAGATTTTTATAGTGTCTAATTCATACAGTAATTTCTAAGATATTTTTAGAAAGAGACAATAATATTTGTGAAGTATTTTAGAAAATACATCATATCACATATGAAGTGTAATCTCTGGATCGAGATATTATTAGTCTTCAAATATTCATATGTTCAAGACCTAATACCTAGCTTGTCCTGAGATATGTGACCATCACATATTTATTTCTTATTTTTATCAATATGAAGAACATGATTGAATGACAAAATATAAGACCATAACCATAAAATTTATCAGAGGAAGAGTAACTTTTACTCTTAATATTAATTTCAAAATTATGCTACAATAGCAAAAGATTTAAAATAATATTTTTGATAAATTTAGGCTCATATCAATGGTCTATTAGTCTCTAAACCTTGCTAGAAGGTTATATAGATTCCTACTGTCTCAGCATGAATGACATCCATTAGTGCCAAAAGACAAGTAGTCACCTCACCTCAGCTTTATAGGTCCAACAAACACTTTGCATAAGAGGAACCTATATTAGGTATCACATACCTAAAAATTTTAAAGCTGAAATACTCAATGATAATTAATTTGTATCACATACAAATTATTAACAGATGCAACTTTTGCATCTTGCTACTTTTTCATGCTTGCAAGACAATTCTTACAATTTATCTTATCATTGCTGTAATGATATTAGATACCTATAGTGAAGACATTCTTCACCTTCTATTCCTCAATTATTCCATGACATTCGATCAATTTAAAAAATATCCTAAGCAATGAATATAAAGATGCAAATGTATATATAAGAACATAAACAGGACTACTCAAGATGACATGCACAAATTAGACGAGAATTTTTATCTAATTGTGTCTCTCACTATTTTAATGAATTTCATAGGTCTCAAAAATAAAATTGAAGAATCTTATCATGAAGTTTCTTAGTGGGGTTGAGATCCTAATTCTTCATAAAAAGCTTTGTGGAAAGCACAACAAGCTCCTATGAGTTTAAAGGTAAGTAACTCTTTACTAATTGCATCTTATGCAACTCTCAACATAACTTTTGTCTCTAAAATACTTATAGCCTTGTGGATAGCACAACAAACTATAGTATTTTAGTTAAGTCATACCCTTCAATCTATATGATCATACCTGAATAATACTATCCTTGTGAATAGCACAATAAGACAGCACTACTAGAATATGCCATAAATATCACTAAGTCAACATCATACCAATCACTATAGCAAGCCTTGTGGATAGCACAACAAACTCACTACAGTTCTTGATATACTCTATTAACTTAGTATGAGCTAAATGCAATTAGCTTCATTATGCACCAAGATAGTATTAAGCCAATCTCCATAGCAAACCTTGTGGATAGCATAATAAACCTACTAGGTTCTTGACATAATAGTGACTTAGCATGAAGGCATGGGTAGTGTTCTTAACACTTCACTATTAAGACTTAATATAATTTAACTAAGAACTTAGGTCTCAAGCACATCCTAAACATTTAATCATGCATCATATGCAATTTAATTCTAATTTTAACTAACTACTAGCATATTTGAGCATATCAAGGAAAACAAATAGTTATGGACTTTAAAAAAATTATCCAAGCCACAGGATGATCTTTGGGCTAACTCTAGGTGCATTATAAATTGAACCATCTCATGATAATCTTAATGCATCTCTGCTCACCAAAAGTCTGGTAGTACAGTCTTCAACACCATGAAGATAACTATGAATGCTTAATCTTTTATTTGAAAATAGAATGAAATAATTTCAATCTGTTCTCAAATAATTTTTTCTATAATTTTACATCATTATGTAAAAATCTCAATCAACAGTTGAAAATATAGAAAAGAGAGGTACAGCTGATAATATAATGCATCAGGCACGCCCAGCCCCTATTGCAACTCTTGCAGATGCATTATATAATCAACTAGTATATAAGCATTCATGCAAATATCCATCACATGGATGTTACATAGTCCATAACAAATCAACATAATATTTTATAATAATTATAAAATATTATAACAAACAACTCATGTTATTTCAATTGCGATATCATTCAAACACATATCAATTATGATGTTCAAATTATATGGGCATAGGACCCATCTAGGGTTTTTCATTCGGGTTCAACACTTAATCCAATTTTAACTTTTAAGTTAACCATTTGTCATTTATTTAAGTTGAGTTGACTAATTCTTAGGTTAAATCTAATTCAATTAGGTTAACTCAATTCGATCACCTATAACTCAAATCCTAATCTAATTAGGTAAATGACAAAATCTAATTAACCAAAATTAAACTTCACTTCTAATCAAATTAGAACAATGATTTTGGTTTAATCTATAAACATTAATTCTAATCATATTAGAATAATGAATTATAGAAAAATCAATCTATCGGCATAAAAATCCTAATTGATATCTGATGCATCCTTTTCATGATCAAAATTTTTCGACCCCACGCATGCCTCGGGCAACAACCAAGATGGTCGACCCACAATGGTGAGTCTCTGATAACATGGTGGTCAGCCCTTGGATCTTAAGTAAATATATCAAATGCAAAAACCTTAATCTTTGGCAATGTATATTCATATGCAGTATTCTAAGGCCCCCGCACATCACATGCACTGGATTTCAATTCCATCGAAAATAGATCATAGGATCTAAATTAAACTTATCACATAAGTCTATAAATCATGAAATTTTATATCCAAAGTTCGATCATAAAATGATAACACTTTATCATTAATAAAAATATATCAAAATTATCAATAAAACATCGATCGAAAAAATTGATTTTGATATAGTTCGAACTGGATCCAATCTATATCACAAGAATAACATGAAATTTGACTGAACCAATCAAGGGTGGCTCTGATACCACTGTTGGGTTCTGATGATGTAGTGGAATATATATTTCAAAATTTTTTAACATGCATACAATAATGAAAACTAAGTTTAACAATTAAACTCATCCACCAAAACTCAAAAACCAAAGGAACCCCTTGATGATTACAATCAAATCACAAAATCAAACATATGAGGAGAAGATCAGAAGTCATATACCACCATGAAGACCACAAACTGATGGTTTTGAGATCTCCATGAAACTTCAAAGCAAAAGTCCTCCAATGGTGATCCACACAGGATTGATCAGGACCCTTCCCAACTCGTCATGATGCTGCAGCCTTCTTCCTAAGTGCGCTGCCGATAGTCCTTCGCAAAAACTTGATACACCATTACTTGTATGCCTTAATGACCTCTACTAAGACCACTCTAAAATTCTTTCTCAAAGTATCAAACCACACTCTAATCAAATTTTATGTTCAACACATGAACAATCTGATTTTAGGACAAGTATCTCATACTTTCCTTTTTTCTTCCTCTCTTCCTTTCTATTTTTCCTTTCCTTTCTCTTTTTATTTTTACTTCAATTTTTTTCTATCACTTTCTTATCTAATCCCATATCCAAAACAAATTTTGGATAATTTTTATGCCATATGGGGCACCCCTTGTATAAGGGATGAAGGGGCGCCACACATGACACCATGGGGCGCCAACTCTTGGTGTCCCAACAACATTACATGCATATATTAATTTTTAACATGTAAACCCAATGAATATGGTGTAGAAAGAAGTATTTTACAAGCAAAAAGACTCTTCCTCTACTAGAAAAAATTTGAACGCCGTAATATGGCACGTGGAAAGGGAGAACGCGTAGAATTAAAGAGTCCATGACAAGGTAGACTCTTCCACATTCAACGCATAAAACATGGGCGTCCCTTCTAATATTTGGCCTGGAGTTCCTTCCAAGCGAAGGACTCTCCATCCTCTTTCATGCCAACATATCCCAAAGGCCATCATATGGCGCGTGGGAATAAGAGAATGCATGCAATGAAAGGAAGAAATCAAGAATTCTTAACATTTAAGACTCTTCCATAAATACCAAATATATGGAGGCATCCCATCTATTTTGGCATTCAATTTCCTTCCAAGAGAAGGACTCTCTTTGTTATTCCATGTCTAGAAATCTCAATGGACATCAGATGACGTGTGGGATTAATAAATGCATGGAAAACTTGGTAAGAAATTTAAAAGGAGTAAAGGAGGACTCCTCTTCTCCAATGCCAAATTAAATAGGGCGTCAAATAAATTTGGATGTGTGACTTGACGTGGAGGAGGCTGGTTCCATGTGAAACACTTCCATATTATCAGATAAAACTAACTAATAAATTAGATGGTTCAAATCTAATCATATTAGGTCAAGGCAACAAGACTAGGTTAGCACAAACACCTTTGCACTGAACCCAATTGAGAACTTGGGTTAATTCATGTGCTAGCAATTTAATTAACCCATTGAATTTATAATAAATTCAAATTGATTGAATCAAGATCAAATTTTTATTGTGGATGATCATTGAGTTCCAAATCTAGCCAGCAGTGGATCCAAACTCTCAATAAAATCCTAATCTGATTGGATTAGGTCAGCTCAAGAATCTCAATCAACTAAGATTTTTTATAATTGATTCTAGAATTAAACTCTTTTAATTTTATCAAATTCAAAAGTCAAGATTGACATCTAGCAATATGTCATGACTATCTGAAAGATTTAAAATTTGATGAAAATATCAAAATTATCCTTCCGTGGTGAGTTACCGTATAATCAATCCTTCGATCATACAACATTCCAAAAAGGCTATGGATATGAAAATATGTCAAACTCAAATATCTAACCATATGTATCTCGATCTAATAATGATGACTAAATTGATGAACCAGTAGAAACTATTTCTACTGTTCATCCCTGCTCTAGCCAGAGACTCTCAAATTCACCATCTTATGAGATCATATAGGATGTTTTCTCCTCCTACAAGGAGTGACTGATTCCTTATTGACCACTCACAATCTTCATGCATACTTCACCATACCCAGAATATCCCACACACATCTCAAAGTGGTGTGCTAAGGAATAAACCAAAGTAAGAGTCCATGCACACAAAGTACCATGGTGATCTCAAGTCAAAGGATCACATGCACCACTCCCACTGAAGAACCATCTGTTGATATGCTGTAAGGCTCTATTAGATGTTCTTTTGTAAGTCAGTTCAGTGAACTCATTCTCTAATGAGCACCTACATCCTTGTATTAGTGTCATCACACAAGTGGTTGTGAGATCAACCACCCTCTCCGTCGAGCATACATAGGATGTACCAATCTTACCAGAGTCATCGATCTCCGACTCGATGATCCGATGACTGAAAATATTTTAGATTGGGGCTATCAAGAATTTAGATCTCACTGGCATAATCTCATCATGGCCCTAAAATCATTGCCCTAATCTATGGAGTTTATCATAATCATATAAAAATGATACAGCAAATGATAAAACATAATACCTCATATAAATAAAATAACTAATGTCATGCAAATAAACAAGAAGATAATAAAGAAATGTCCCATCGCATCCCCATGCGATTGGCTTGTAGGGCACCTTTCCTTCAACAAAAGTCATGGGGCCTGAGTTCGGGTGATGCGGGGTGAGCTCGAGTGATAGTGGTGGCACCGTGAGAGCGGGGGTCACGAAGGCTGAGTTTGGATCATGAGGGGTGGGTGACGGCATTGGTACCGTGGGAGCAGGGGTCATGGGGGTCGAGTGCGGACGGCAGGGGGTGGGTGACGACGATGGCGCCGCGGGGAGTGGGTCAGGCCACGGGTGGATGATGTTTAAGGAAAAAGTAATTTTTAGAGAAAAAATATTTAGGATAAAATATATTTAGAGAAAAAATAATTGTTAGAAAAAAAATTTAGGAGAAAAAATTTTTAAGTAAAAATATTTTATAAAAATAAAAAATTATTTATTATATATATAAAAATTAAAATACGGATTGGGTTGGGGTCGGGGTTGGGGTCGGGAGAGAGGGGGGTTAATTGACCCGAACCTAATCGGATCGACTCTGGACTGGGCCAAATGTCTGCTCGAGCCCAGCCCAATGGCCAAATGGGTTCTATTTTTTTGGGTAAAGCCCGGCCTGAATGGTTTGGGACCGAGTCCGAAGGTCGACCCGATGGGCCTCCTGGCGGCCCGACCCACTTCCTGCCTTATCTACGAGACTGCCTCCACGATGCTGCTTTTGGTGAATTTGGAAGATGAGGAAGAGGGAGCAAAAGATATTCAGTGCGGGATTGGATTTTGTGTTATTAATTTGTATTAATATTATTTTGTATGCTCAACTACTTATAGTTTATTTTTAATAATTATAGAAATAATTATTTGAACCAACATAATTTTTTATGTTATGGTGTAAATGAAATATAAGTATTTCAATAAAGAAGAGGGTGCGATCGATGAGTTGTACTATTTAGCATGGGGCTCTGATCAAAGGGTTAACCACTACACATCCTGTATCATTCAAGGAATAAGATTTCACACAAGGGAGCTTGAGATGCAATGATGGATCCAGAATAGTGAGATTGCTACGATAGGATATGAAGGAGAAGAAGAGATTGAATATTATGGTGTATTGATAGATAACATAGAACTGAAGTATGGATCCAGTAATTCTGTATTCTTATTTCAGTGTGAATGATGAGATATTAGCAATAAAAAGATCGATATTTATATCGATCCACACTTTATCAATGTAAATTTTGCATGATCATGGTACCAGAATGAGTCATATATATTAGCAACTCAAGCGAAACAAGTAATATATTTGAAGGATCTAAAGTATCGAGGTAATTGGCATGTCGTATAAAGAATAATACCTAAAGGTGTATATGACATACCAACCCAACCAGAGATGGATGAAAATTCAGATTTACATGAAGAGAAAGCTTTTCAAGAGAAAGAATAAATATTAGCCGAGTTTTTTATTGATGAAGAATTTGTAACAGCTCCTTGAATAGGGCTGATCTACTGCCCAACGAAGTTGAAGCTGATTTTGTATTTAATCTTGATGAGTCAGAGGACGACGATCAGTTCATAAATGATGATAAGATAGAAGATGATACATTAATCGATTATTGTGATTTGGAGGAGGACCTACACATCGAGGAAGATATGAATATTGATGAGTAGATCTATATTCTTTGTTGAATCTTCTCTTACAATAATGGTATACACTATAATTCTATTCATTAGAATATAATTTATTTTTTACTATTATTATTTAATATTATATTCATTTATATGTCAAGAATTGTAGGTATGGCACCAGGAGACAGACGATGATGTTCACGTTCGTAGCCTACCCTTGAGGTTGAGGCAGTCGCCAGAGGGTCCTGCACTAGTACGTTCCAATGAGGCAGGTCCAAGTAAGGTAGATCCGAGTGGTATTATTATACTTTTTCTATAATAAAATTTAATTTTTTTATTTAGATAGCTATCATACTAATGATTTATTTATTGTTATTTCAGGTCAGCCTCTACTTATGATGAGGCGAGGGTGAGGTCCATCGAAAAATCTCGCTCTAGAGTATTGGAGATACGAGCACCCGGGACAGCATCTCTATTTTGAGATACCATCCGACTACACCAGGCCCATTAGAGGATGATGGAGCCGTAGCAGATCGAGCTGGGCATCATATGCTGCAGCTATGCCCCCGTGACTCTTTTCGATTGGCGTCATGTTATACGGGCTCAAAGAGAAATTTTTTACATCCAATTACGGATAAAATAAATTATACTATGAATATTTAATTAGCATAGTATTCTTCTAATATTTGTTATTGGCAGGGTGTATTTGATATTATTGATTTTAAAGAGGATCGCATGCGGTGAGCTATGGATGCTCATTTGTGCTTGCATTTCAAGGAGTATCACCATCACATTCATCAGTATTGGTACTATATGATGCAGGATCATGGGATGGAAGCAACGCAGCAACGGCCATATGATAGCATCACTATGGATGATTGGGCTCTCGTATGCCGGCATTACAAGGATCCGGCATATCAAGTTACATATCCAATTTTTTTTTAGAGTTTAATGATTGAATCATTTATTCTTAAATTTAGTTTGTTACCTACTAATTTGACTGCTAACTACACAGAGATAATGTGCCCAGAACACCATGAATCGAGTAAGACAGATCATGTCGCATTATGGAGGTTCGAGGACATTCGCTCATCATATTAAGCAGATAGTAAGTAATTTCTAATTAGTATATTTTAACTCTCTAACTATTTAAAAAATAATTAATTAATTATTCTCAAATTATAGAAAGATGTAGAGAGTGGCAAGCTTCCTAGTAGGATAGATATCTACCAGCGGACCCACCAGCGACGATCAGGGGAGTGGAGACAGGGAGACAGAAGCTTCTTGTAAGTTTTTTTAATTATTTTTTTAATTTACAGTTTGATTTTTAGTATAAAATTAAAATAGCTATAACTTTATTTTTCAGAATCGTATGATAGGCATTAGATCCCAATCTATCTTTGAAAGCTCGATCACACCCACAGATGACAAGATCTGTGATCAAGTACTTAGTACGATATCCTATTATATTAGGGGTCTAAGGTATGGATCAGTGCTCCCTCATCCTCACACTCGTCCAAAACTAACATCCATGCTGTCTGTGATGCTCGACTGATGGAGATGCAGAGACAGACTATTAAGGATCAACAGTAGGCTGAGCAGTGAACTGATATATTGGCTGCATGCGTTGATGAGTACCGACTGCTCCAGATCCAAATGATGGAGTTAATGACGTAGATGGAGTAGATAATGCAGCTGATGAGGCAGCAGCAAGTCGGTCCGAGTTCTTTCGAGCGCTCTCCTTTTTCAGTCCGTTCTTCTTCTGTAGATGCCGACACTTAACGGTCTATTTATGTTATTTTTTATTTTTATTTTAGACTTCTTATAATTTTAATTTAATATAATAAAATGATAAAATTTATTTATAGATTTATTATGTAAATTTTTTATTTTAATTTTATAAATTATAAATAAAAATATTATAAATATAAATTAAAAATATATATTTATAAATTATTTTAAAAAAATATATATAAATTTTTAGCAATGAAATTATTCTCGATAAAATATTGATCACCAAAAAATCTGTTAGCGATGAAAATAATTGGTCGTAAATAATTTTTTAATAAATTTAAAAATATTAAAATTTTATATTAAATTACTAATGATTAAAGTATTTTCATCATAAATAATTGCTAATTTAATAGCGATGAAAATTTTCATCGGCAATTATCATATTTGCGACTAAAATTTTATGTCACTAATATTTTTTTTATAAATCTAAATTTTAAAAAAATTTTAATTAAATTAATAGTGATGAAAGTATTTCATTGCAAATAATTTTCTTATTAGTGACGTAATTATTCATCATAAATTATAATTTTTTATGATAAAAATTTTCATCACGAATAGGTTTCGAAAAAAAAATTTTAACGATGAAAATTTTATGTCAGTAATATTGATTATTGGCGATGAAAATTTTTTCTATCGTAAAAAATTATCAACGACATCATTATTTATGACTAAATATTAGCGACGATAATTTCATCACTAATAACTATTATCGATGAAAATAAATTATTAGCGATGAATTTTTTGCATTGCTAATATCCTATTCTGTTGTAGTGAGCTCTGATCCTCTGCATGATCTGGTCAATCTGGAGAGAAACCAACTGTGCAGACCTCCTTGCCATCGCAGTATATCTCAGTCTGAGAGCTGTCTGGAAGACTGCTACCACCTTCCTTATGGCTAAAGATCTCATCCTATGTCCAGACACCTCTCCTGTAGGTCCTATCATCAGCGACTGTGCCCACCGCTAATCCAACTGCTGCTCCTGCTCCTACCTCTGCGACTCTACCTGTCATGCCTCCAGTGACTCCACCTATGACTCCAACAGCCGTAGCTCCTGCAACTCTGCTCATCGCTGCTTTAGTGGCTCTAATCACCACTGGCCCAACAGCTCTGACCGCCGTTACTCCTACGGCATGCTTCGCCAAAACATCGGATAATCCAGGGGCAACTGCAACTCCACTCCCCTACCTCTGACCCACCATGATCCAAGGTGGGGAAGCCTCCTTATAGGTCTCTGGATCCTCCCTACATCCTGTCGCCGCCATAGCATCTAACCCCGATACATACACCTCGAGTTCCTCTCCTGGTGCCCGCTCACCACTGCCCGAGCGATTGGGAGACACCACCTCCCTCTGCACCTCCTTGCCTAGAGCCTGTGCCATGACCATGGTCTTCATCATCATCCATGAAGAAATCTCTCTCCGATGCTCCTCCTTCACATGTGGATGCACCTGTCTCCGGTGCTCCACGTCCCTATGATCTGGTGATCCAGCAATAAGCAGATTTGATAAACACACTATTAGCTGTCCAATCTACATCAATTGAAACTCCCACTGATCCTTTGTGATTGAAGCAATCATCTCGATCTTTTTGAACACAATAGATCCCTCCATTTAGTACAGACAACTCCTCAACCTCCTCCCTCTCATCACAATCCTATCGCACTTGGAGACATTCAGCATCCCTGAATCACTTCTGAAAAAGAAGTCCTTTTTCTCCAAGTGTCCAAGTGATCTATGCTTCTCCTGAAATCTGGGACATGATGCACATTTGTTAAGATCCACATCCTTCCATCAAATATCCTCAACCTAATAGAATCCACTCCTGCTATACCATAAGAGCACCCATCTCCTAATATCACTCGCTGCACCTCACCCACTTGTGTATAAGAAGCAAATTATATCCGGTGAGGTGTACAGTGATAAGAGCTAGCAGAGTCCAGTACCCATCAATCTGTCTCCTCTCTGTGTCCAACCGATAACATCAGAAGATCATTTGATCCATCGCTCTCAGCCACTACATTGGATGACTCCAGTCTAAAATTCTCTCTTTTCTCTCTTTCTTTGTAGACAATCTCTCTTCATATGCCCTAGCTGCCTGCATATGAAGCACATTACCTCTCTGATACTCCTTGGGGACCTCTGCCTCCCCACTACCTCGCGTCTATCCTTCCCCCTCTTAGGCTTTTCACCGGCCACTATGGCATCCTGGAGAACCCCCGTACTACTCCTCATCTTCCGCTCCCTCTGTTCATTCATCCAAAGGACCGATATTATCTCTTTATAGACTAATATCTCTTTTTCGTACAATAAAATCGTTACCAGCAGATCGAAGCTCTCGGATAGCAAGCATAGTAACATCAAAGACTTGTCCTCCGCCATAGCCATACCCAAATTGAGTAAATTAGTACTCAACAAGTCGAATGCTGAATATATCCTAATATATCTCTACCTTCTTCCATCTGAAGCTGTAGAGTTACTTGTTCAGTATCAGCTTTTTGCACATGTTCTTTCCCATATACAGGATGTGCAACCTTGACCACAATATTTTAGGTGTCTTCTCCTCCAACACACCATACAGCACTGAGTCCACCAAAACCACCTAATCAGCGAGCATGCTCTCTTCTCCAGAGAACTCCAAGCCCCGATCTGTCATCCTCTCTGGCTTTCCTCCAAAGTCAAATCTAGCTCCTACTGAACCAACAGATCCTTTATCCTCGTCCTCCACATCGAGAAATTTTTTTTCCATCAAACTTCTCAAAATTGATTTTCATCTCGCTGCTCATGACATCTTAAAATGACAACCACAAACAATACAGATCTGTTTGAGAAAAATATCTTTGACAGGGAACCTTACTAAAATTTCTGTGCGACAGCCTTTCTGAAATACCTTCGTTTTCTAATCCATTGACGATCAGATTGGCTCGAAATCAAAACACTAGAGGCTTGAAGAACTTGAGGACCTACCATTTTGATGCCTAAAATTAATGGGACTTAGGCATGGAGAACTAGCAACTCAAAGAAGGAATGTTCAGAACCCTCTGTAGCAAATTTCAGTACCTGAAGATCTTCAACCTCTGGCATCTCCTTCCTTCTCTGCACAACTCTGGCTCTGATACCGATTATTATAAACCTTCTCTAGAATGTGGAGACTTGAAAATCACCAGCAAATAATAGCAAAGAGGGTGGCACCAAGAGAGAACGGGCAGATTTGGTAGGCAACAAGCAAGGAGAGGGAGGTGCTAGATTTTTCTTGGAAAAGGGAATGCCTCCCTTCTTTCCTTCTTTGCAGGTGGCAGCTAGGATTTGCTGCCCCACCTAAGATGGCGTGCAACTAGAGAGAAGGAATGAGATGAAGGTTTTGGGAGAAAAGAATTGATTCATTCCACACTAAGCCAAGTAACATATACAAATATTTATATATCCCGAACAATGGGTTTAAACCCAACCCAAAAATTTTTCTAGACTAATCCATACATGAAAGCACTCATTCAAGCCCAAAACTTGCATGCTCTCATCCCCATGGACCCAAACTTGATCCAAAATATAGATTAGCCACCCTTAAAACTCATAAATCCGAGCTCCAAGCCCCTAGGATCAAAGCCCAATCCTAGAACCCATGGGAGAAGCTATTCTCGTGTAAATCGCTCCTGATGGTGCTGGCTCCTTTGCTCTAAGATACCTTCACCTAGACTT
>NC_026003.2:8301053-8303553 GCF_000442705.2 Elaeis guineensis | reverse complement strand
CATTTCATAGGTAGATTTTGTGAGGCAACATAGGGTTTTACAGTTTCTTTTGCAATTATGAATCATTTTTTATTATCTTTTTCTGAGATGATCTATAGATTAACTCTGAAGATTTCATTTAATTGTGACATCGTACTATAGGTATTGTTTGAATGTTAGTAGAACATTTATTGATTCATTTTTTTTCTGTTAATTTGAATCGTCTTGAAGATGTTATTGGTT
This sequence comes from Elaeis guineensis, assembly GCF_000442705.2. Taxonomy (NCBI): domain Eukaryota; kingdom Viridiplantae; phylum Streptophyta; class Magnoliopsida; order Arecales; family Arecaceae; genus Elaeis; species Elaeis guineensis. The sequence continues at coordinate 8,303,331 of NC_026003.2, read as the reverse complement.
AGAGATCTTGCATTGCATCAGCATCCCCCTCTTTTATGCATTTCATGACAAGTGTTTCGACTTGATTACAGGCCTTCCTGGTGTTCTGTTTGTGCTTCCAGATTCTTATGTTGATCCTGAGAATAAGGACTATGGTGGTAAATGTTTTTATCTTCTCATTAACCCAGTAACTGGTCCCTAGTTATTTCATGAATTGTTAATTGCATTGAATTTGTGAGCATTTCCTTTTTTTTTTTTTTTTTTTTGCCAGCATAAAGCTTATCTCTGTATTCCTTGGTCTTGGCTAGAATATATCTTGTGATTTGGCTTGTTGCTGACTTATTAATCTGTCTTTTTCTGTACATCATTGACTTTATCCATGTCCCCTTCTTCCTTTGAAGAAAATCAAATGAATTATGTTGCAGAAATATAAAAAAGATAGCTGGTAAGCACAAACTGTTTTGAAGGATCAAGTCCATCTTAGCAAAGCAGAAGAGCCTTGCAAGGCAATGCCTTACTTCGAATCTCTCCAGCTGAGATGAGACATCCATATCTATTTATATTCATCTTCATTGTCTATGCAAGCTTTTTGTTACATTGATCAACATTTGTTACATTTATCATTACTAGATAATGCTTTAATAATGCTTATAATATCAATACAATGGTAATTTCCACAGTTGATTACTACAGTACATTTGCTAGAAGGGTTAATTTGGTTGTTTTCCAAAAGGGAAATTTTGATAGAAACCTCTATGACTTTGCATTTCCTAAAAGACCTTCTATTAGTCATAAAATCAACTTTTTGTTGTCTTTGGCTACATTTTATCTCCCCTTGTACTCAACTAGTTCAGGCATCTTCCTCAACCACAACCCCCCCCCCCCCACCTGGCCCGCGTGCATCTTTCTTGTTTTCTTTTTGAATGAACCTGCCTTTAAAGCTCTTCATGCAAATAGGAGTGTCTGGAGGGATGAGACTATCCTGTTGTAGGAGACGAAAGGGGGTGGGTGTTCAAGATAGTTCCATCTTCTCTTCCCAACTGCCACCCCTCTAGGGTATATCCACTGTCCACCAGTTTACATTCGTCGCATGAAAGGTAAAAGGTAGGTTGTTTATGGAATTGCTATCTCAAATATTTAGTCCATCTTGGCAAAGCAGAAGAGCCTTGCATGGCTGTTTCTTGCTTTGAATTGCTGATGGACTAAATATCAACTCTCTTCCTTGGTCTTGCACTCCTTGTGTTTGAGTGAAGTTGCAGTTTCAGATGAGATGAGACATTTTAATCATTAAGATATATACTGTACTACAGCAGAGGTGCTACAAGGGCTAATTCGGTTGCTATTTAAAAGGGGAGCTTTGAGAGGAATCCCCATTACTTTGTATTCTTAAAAGACCACCTATTAGTCATAAAATCATCTTATTGTTACTTACATTTTATTTGCCCCTTGTACTAGATTAATTCAGGCATCATTTTTTTTTCCAAAGCATCTTTCTTTTTTTCTTTGTTAATGAACTTGGCTTCAAAGCTCTTCATCCACGTAAGAATCTTTGGAGGGATGAGACCCCTCTTTAGCAGAAGAGGGAAGGAAGGTCTTTCGGTTTCTTTGCTTTTCTTTTATTTTTTATTTTTATTTTTATTTTTATTTTCTTTTTTTGGGGGGGGGGGGTGTTGCAGGGGGTGGGTCTTCAACATAGTTCCATCTTCTCTGCCTAACTGCCACCCTTCTAAGGGCATGTCCACTGTCTGCCAGTTTTACATTGCAAATGAACTATGTTGCATAAAAGGCAAAAGATAGGCTCTTTATGGAATTTCTCTCAAATATCTAGTCCATCTTGGCAAAGCAGAAGAGCCTTGCATGGCAGTTTCTTGTTTTGAATGCTAATGGACTAATATCGACTCTCTCCTTTGTCCTGCCCTTCTTGTATTGAGTGAAGTTGCAGTTTCGGCGGAGATGAGACATTTAAATCATTGTTGATTATTATTCATTCGCATCTTATGTGTGTGTTTTGTTCACATCAATCTATGAAATGTGTTATATGAGTTCTTTTGTTACTTTTACAACTTTATTGGCTGTTCAAACATAAAATAATGATTAATAAGTAATATACGATGGTCTGCTTAATATTCAAGGAACCTGTCAATGTAAAACTAATATCTTATTTTGTGAATGTTGATAAGGTTGAATAGTGAGTGTCATGATTGGTAGAATAGCACTTCTTGTAATGTTAGTAGTTAGTACCACTCATAATAACCTTAGAAGCAATGGGTGAGAGAAAATCTGATTCAGCAAGAAAGAA
>NC_026003.2:8263553-8296053 GCF_000442705.2 Elaeis guineensis | reverse complement strand
GAGTAGAGCAAAAAGGAACTAGTGTTAGTTTCTCTAGGTGGAGGAAGGATTAAGTAATCCTACTGTAGGGTTTTATATGTGGCCGGAGAAATTAAGATCTAGGTTTTCAAGGCTCAATTGGATAGTTCATTATAAGTTTTTTTTTTTTTTGGATATAAAAGGAGACTATTGTGCATAAGCACGATGGTCACCAAATTTATTAATGAGCGAGAGAGTAAAAAGAAGTATAGAAGATAAGAAGAGACCCCCCAATACAAAAGAGAAAAGGAAACCCCAACAACAAACATAATTCAAATTTGAAATTTGAATTTTAAAAAGAGAGAAACATCCGTCAAACTAACAATCCTGAAATTCCAATTTGAAATTTGAATTTCAAAAAGACAGAGACGTCCATCATGCCCCGATGGGGAAGAAGCAAATCTGACCACCAGAGGAGATTGTTGAATCAATTTGTCTCAGAAAAGAAAGGGGGGATCACATCGACGCCTCCTCCACCAAAGTTGCCATGGACAATCGTTCCACCAATACCTCGACGAAGCTAGCAGGGAGGAGTGACTTTCAGTGGAAGGCCCACAGATGAGAAGGGCTGACGAATGCTCCGATCTCGGCATCGAAAGAGAGAAGAGCAGACCAATGCAAGATAAGGGCTGCCAAAGAGAGAGAGGAGAGGAAGGGAGTCCGATAGCATGATTAAAAGAGAAAGGAAAGAGAGACAGAGGAGTGAGGGAGAGAGAGAAAGAAGGGGAGAAAATAGGAGGGTCCTACCGGCGAATGGAGAGGCCGGTGACGTCCTATGAGAGTCTTGAGAGGAAGAGGGAAAACAGTCGTAGTTACCAACGAAAAAAGGCCGATGATGCCCCTCAAACACCCGATAGCAAAGAGAGTAAAGGGAGAGGCTCATTGCGGGGGGTAGGGGGACACCCCGAACACAGTGTTGGTAAAAGGGGAGAGAGAGATTAGGGAAGAGTGCGACTTCCGGCCAGAATTGCAATAGAAATAGAGAGAGAGAAGAAGAGGTATAGAAGAAAAGGAGAGAGAGAGAGGAGACAGAAAGAGAGAGGGGGTTCTGGCGGCATGGTGATGCCGTCTAGCTGAGGAGGGCAGGAGATGCCGGAGAAGATCTCCACGAAGAGAGCTGAGGCGGGCCGGCAATGCCCCTCGAAAGAACCGACAAGGGGTGAGGGGCTTTTCGGTGGGAGAACGAGGAGCAGAGGAATCTCAACACTGAGGGGGTGGAGAAACGGCGCAAGGCAATGCCGGCCAGCTGTCGCAAACAGATCGTCACCAAGGGGGACCTAGGAAAGTCGGCGACGTCCTATGAAAAAAGACTGGTAGGGTGATGGATTAAAGGGGGGAGGGAGAGAGGGAGAGAGAGAGCTCGACAGTCGGCCGTTGGAAGAAGAAAATATCGGAAGAGGTCTCAGAGCTCGAAGAGAAAGGGAGGAAAGAAAAAACTCAAAGCTCCTCTTCTTTGGCCAGAGAAAGGGGGCAAAGGGGTCCGACTAGCGATGCCCCGCAACGCCCCGCAAAAGTTCGAAGAGGAAGGGCGAAGATTCTCGAGGATTCCGGCGAGAAAAGACGGGCAATGCTCCCCCTTGGGTTTCAGCAATTTAATGTATGTAGATTTAAACAAGCAACAATAACTTTCGGATCTGAATAGTCATATAGTATAGAGTAAGTATTGCACTCTCTGCTCATATTGAAATCAACAAGTATTCCAATATGGTGATTAAATACAAGAAAGAAAGCATATACTCAAAGATCTTCTCATACTTGACATGCTGATAAAAAGCAATGGTCTTGAAAGTCAACTTATGATGAAAGGTGGGAAGAAAGGAGAGGATGAAAGGAGATCAAGGGAAAGTAAAGAGGCAAATGAGGGCCTTGTGCTCTAATACCAAATTGATGCACAACAATTTAGAATGATATGCATTTTGTGGTAGGACCCTAGGCATAGGATAGTTTGGGTTTAAAGCAGTTTATTACTTGCTGTCCAACTCCTAAGAATAGGGCAACAAAGAACTGGTATTAATTTTCTAGGTGATATAACCCTATTGTAGGGTTTATGTTTGAAGGATCATAGGAATTGCCAAGAACTAGGGTTTTCAAGGCTCTATTAAATAGTTCACTACAAGGTTATAATCAGATATCAGCGATTCAATGCACATAGATCTAAACAGGCAGCAATAACTTTCAGATCCGAGCAATCGAGTAATAGGGATAAGAATTGCAATCCCTACTGATATTAAAATCAACAAATATTTCAACAATACATCCCCTTGCAACAGCTTTTACTTCATACTTTTTGTTCATGCAAGACTCTGGTTGAAGCTGATGTGGCTGAGGATGAACGCCGATCTGGAAATCGAGATGCCAAAAGAGACCTACAAGAGAAGTCCACACACGTCGGAGGTTCTCCGTTGGGGACCCTCCATGCTTAAGTCAGCGGGAGCTTGAGAACAGTAGAAAAGGGAGAGAAGGAAAGGGCAAAGTGCTATAGATGTTTTCTTTCTGGAGTTAAGCTTACCTCGAGGATCTCTTTGTTACCTCTTTATATAGAGCGGTATCGTAGGCTGTTCTGTCGGAACCCGATAAACCGTTAGGCTAGGCCATGATTTGTCAAGCTATTAAATGGAGAATCTACCCACTAACCTGCAAATTAGATGTTGTTAGTCATAGGTAGTGGCTCTGTTCTAACAATCTGTTAGGAGATTCCTATTGATTGGTGACTGAATAGGCTGATGGCTCAGGTCGACACACAGTCGAGGCCTCAGCTCGGATGTGTCAGCATTGGTGTCAATCATGGGACCTCATCCCGCATGGTCGGCGGAATTCTGATCTTGGGGTTGAGAGGCACTCGAGCAAGTGGTTGGACGGAAGCCGACGGGATCATTGCATCCTAGCGCTCCATGGCAGCCTTGATGAATCATCGGTTAGAGTCATCAGCACTAGACCGATTACCAAGTTGGTGGTGGCATGTTGATGTCCTCAGCATATGGCTGAGGATGATGTCGGGGAGTAAATCCAATGAAGTCATCCGTTGCGCTATCAGGACATCCGGATAGCATTTGTGGTTTGGAGTCCGCCTCGGTATTTCCGCAATCCGAAGATGATGTCAAGGATGAGTCTTAAGGACAATGGCCGAGGTAGTATAACCCCATAACATTTTTCATCATACATTCTCTTGCAACAGACCCTTTCTTGATTCTTAATAGACTCAACAAAAACTTAGAAAGTTCCTAGTTGGAGTCATCTAGGACTATTACAAATATTGAAAGAAATCCCTCAAAAGTCTCACTAATTTACCCGCCATTTGACCACTAGTAGGACTGTTTAAAGGTTTTGGTTACTGTAGTGTATACTGTTCATGCTACACTGACATGAATAGTAGTTCCAAGATACTTTTCTATCTAAAACACATCAATTAATGAAAGAACCAAAATACATAAATTACACCTAAATAATTGTTAAACCAAATAAAATTAGAAAAGAAGCTTAGATTATTGGACTTTTGTGGACTACTTTCTGGATCCAAAGGATGCTCCCACATCAACAACCCAAATGACAAGCTAAATACAGTGTGTATTTATACATGGTACATTGCATGCTTGCTCATGTACAAAATGCATAAAAATACTACTGAACAAATGACGTCCCAATTAGATAATTTCACAAGTTATCTTATGCTCTCCAGATTTACTGTTTAATTGGCAATTCACATCATGAGGTTATCGAAACATGAATTTTTGAATTAGAAATGTTCTAGGCACATAGCATACAGTAAGATGGAGATCCATATGAATGGGTGATGAAAGTAGTTGGGAAGGATCAATGAGTAGTAGATCGCCGTAATGGGTGCTTTAGAAAGGATCAACTGTATAGCTTATCATGACATTGGGTCAACAAGTTATTTTGTCCTGGGTAAGGGTGCTGTATGACAATGATTTCTGTCAGTTGTGTTATAAAAAACTAAACCATAAGGATAATCTCTTACTCCTCCAAAGAGGAAGAATTTATACGTGATCTTTGGTGATTCAGAAAAAGAACATCTAATATCATGGTAAAACATTAACAAAAGATTATTGTCGCACTTGAGAATAAAAGGCCACATAATTTAGTTTTGAAGGAGAAAATAGATTATCATACTTTAGGAGAAATCTTCTGCATGGCTAGAGGAACAGATAATGAGAATCTAAAAGAAAGAGAAAAGAAGAAAAGATGAAGAGGATAGGAGAGATTTTGTAAATTAAAAAAGAAGTGGATCATCTTATTTGGGGATCTCTTACATGTATCCTCGAGGGGCAATTTAGCTTGGTCCACTCCTGTACAATCATTTGTTTTTTCATCCCTTCTACTCCTTGCTATAATGGGGAGATTTACATTTAAGATGTAGTGATCTGAAGGGCTTATGTTTATACATTTCTTTGCATAATGAAATCTGTCACCATTTTCATCATTATATACAATAGAATCTCATCTTGCAATTCCAAAAGTAGCCTTGCATTGAAGCAGATTGTTGATTAGGACCTAATGGAATGAGATAGTGCGTGATGGTTTCTAGCAATTTTTTTCTTTTTTGTTTTAGGGATGGGGGGGGGGGGTGGGGGATAAACACATATGCACGCACAGAAAAAGACAAGAATCATATGAATCCCCATAATCACCCTATAGTTTGAATTTTGGTCAAAGTTTCATATAGTTATTAGCAAGGTTTTAAATCTCATGGGATGGAGGTGTTCCGGTTTCTCCATGAACGGGACGGCCCAGTATCCCATCCCATCCTGATGGCAGTTCGGTCTGGCATCTTAGTAGATATTATCCATCTCTCTCTCCATCTTCTTTTCTTTCTTTCTTTCTTTTTTCTTTTTTTTTTCTTTCTGAAGAAACTGAGTTTTCTATGGAAATTAGGAATTAATTTTTCTCATTAAGACAACCTACATATATATAGGTACAGAGATTCACATAAACAAGGAATATACAAATCAATATAATCAATCATTGATTCTCTATCAATCAATGTAATTGATTGATTATAATCTGGTTGCCATGTTCTCTACCGATACTATTATGATCCTTTTCTTTAAGAGTGCTACAATGATCCATTTCCATATTTTCGTATTGACCTTCCATATGTCTGCTATGATGATCTATTTTCATATTTCTTCCGTGATCACTTTCATATTTCTTCTGTGATTCTGTTCCACATTTCTTTTTGATCACTTTCCATATTTCTTCTATGATTCTGTTCCATATTTCTTGTTTATCAATGCAAAAGAACTTGTAATTGAAATTGAAGTGCCAGATAGAGAGACTGGTTGTAATTGTAGTGGCGGTCGAATCCATTCATCTGAATACATGCAAAGCTCCTCCTGCATGTTAGCACTTTTACACAAGTCAATAAGCTTAGTGTAGGGAAGAAAATTCTCATCAAATATCACATGTCAAGATATATACACCTTTTGTGTAGAAGGATGGAGACAACAATACCCCTTGTGAAGGGGGCTATAGCCAACAAATACAAGGGAAAAGATCTAGGCTGAAGTTCGTTGGATGTATAATCCATAAATATGGGAAACACCTGCAGCCAAACACTTTTAGAAAAGAGTAATCTGGATTCTTTCCAAACAACCACTTGAAAGGTGAATCAGATTCAAGAACTGATGTAGGTAGTCTGTTGATTAGAAATATTGCTGTAAAGAAGCTTTCAACTCAGAATCTTAATGGCATATTCGCATGAATGAGCATAGTGAGTCCAGTCTCCACAATATGGCGATGTTTTCTTTCTGCAATGCCATTTTGTTCAGGTTGCCTGGGTATAAAATTTGTTGTTTGATCCCACATTTAGCTGAATGTTCAAGAAACTCAGTTTTAGAGAACTTTCCTCCATCACATTGGAAAACTTTGATGGTTTTCTTAAATTGATTTTTGATCGTCCTTTGAAATTTTTGGAAACAACTAAAGAAGTCAGACTTCCTTTTGAGTAGATAAAACCAAGTGAATCTACTGAAATCATCAACAAAAATAGCATAGTACTCAAAATTTTGGACAGATTGAATAGGAGAAGGAGCCCATAAGTCACAATGTATTTTTTGAAAAAGAGAGATAGATCTTTCATTATTCTTGTCAAAAAGAAGTTTACAACTTTTTCCCATTTGACAACTAGCACATAATTGAAGAGGTCGAGTCCAGAAGCAAACTCGAATAACTTCCTTTGAAGCTAAGTTTTCCAAAACACGAGAGTGAGGGTGTTCTAAACACCGTAAGCATTACAAATGCTTGCTCTACTCCATTATATGAAGGCATAAAGCTTCCCCTTCATTGTTCCTTTAGCTAGAACCCTTTGAGTTACTGGACCCTTTATCAGAAAACCAAAAGGTGAGAATTCAAAAATACAAGATGTTTCTTTAGTATATTGACTAACAGACAATAAGTTTTTCTTTAACTCAGGTACCACCAATGCATTATTTAACTCAACAGATCCAATAGATATTAATCCAATATGCATAATAGGAAAAGCGGTACCATCACCAGTGTAAACTCTCATATTACCATGATAAGGATAAATTGAATGAAGTATATCTGGATCAGATGTCATGTGAGATGTTGCAGCAATATCTGCATAGAAGTTTCGATTTTTGTCTTCAGACAAAGTTATTGCAGCAAAGGCTTGAGGCAAATCCTCACTCTGATATGCATGATCAAACCTGTACGAACATTTCAAAGCAGTATGACCATTAATTCCACAAATTTGGCATAGATTATCACCTCGATTACATGTGCAGATTGCTAATTTTTTCTTGAAAATTTTTCTGCTACAATCTTGGATTTGTATTAGTAATCACATTCCTATTGTTACCATCAGTTTGTTGATTAAAACTTCCAGCTTAAATAAAACCTTTGCCTCTTGAATCAAAAGGACTTCCTCTGTAGCTTCTACCTCGACCATCTCTTCCTTTTTGTGCTATAAAAGCATGAGCATAATTTGGTAACTTTGTTTTCTCCTCATCATCTTCTTTCTGCTCAAATTCCTGCAAACCAGTAACATATCGACTAAAGTAAGGATATGGTGGTTTTGACAAACTGCCAAGTTATATGGTTTATAGCGAGATGCTAGAACTCGACATAATTGGAAAACTTTGCCCACATCATCTACAGGCTTTTGTATTGCAGCAAGACCATCACTTGCATTTTTGAATTTCCTGATAACTCATCCAAGGGTTGGGTTCCTTGCTTCTTTGCCATCTGGGTTTTTTTAATTGGGGTCTCCCTTTTCCCTTGGTGGAGGCCAAGAAATCTCTCTCTTCAAGATAATTTGATTTCCTAGGATTTGTGGCAGATGGCTTGATGTTATTGCTTGTTCTGCCATTGCAAAGAAAAAAAAAAAAAAAAGATTACTCAGCAGAAGTCTACCTAATCATGAAGAATGACTTGAAAATTAATTTTTTTCAATAAGACATAACCTATATATATGGTACAGAGATTCACATAAATAAGGAATATACAAATCAATATAATCAGTGATTGATCTCTATCAATCAGTGTAATTGATTGATTATGATCTGGTTGCCATGTTCTCTATTGATATTATATTATGATCCTTTTCCTTAAGAGTACTGTAATGTTCCATTTCCATATTTTGGCATTGACCTTCCATATATTTGCTGTGATGATCATTTCCATAATTGATTGACTATGATCTGGTTGCCATGTTCTCTACCGATACTGTCATGATCCTTTTCCTTAAGAGTACGACAACGATCCATTTCCATATTTTGGTATTGACCTTCCGTATGTCTGCTCTGATGATCTATTTCCATATTTCTTCTGTGATCACTTCCATATTTCTTATGTGATTCTATTCCATATTTCTTCTATGATCACTTTCAATATTTTTTTTGTGATTCTGTTTCATATTTCTTGCTTTATCACTTTCTTCCCTTCTTTTCTTTCTTTTCTCCTACCTTCCTTTTTTTCTTTCATTTTTATTTCCTTTTCTTCTTCTTTCCTTTCATTTTTTCTTTTCTTTATCTTTACTTCCTTCTTTTCTCTTTCTTCTTCTCTCTCCATGGAGTCCTAAATCTATCCTAGCCTTGTTTTTTGATAGGAATAGGACAGGACGGCCAGGATAACCCCCCCCCCCACAGGAAGGTAAAATCTTGGTTATCAGCACTTCTTCAGAAAGAAAGGCAAAAAGGAAAGGTGTAATTGAGCTAATATAGTAATGTGTTAGAAAACATGGCATCTGCCTTGCAGCTGTGTTTAAATGGTTTGCGGGTTCAGTCTAAAAATCCTGATTAAGAGATATTTATTTAAAAATAATCCATATACACATGCAAGCATGGATACAGAGACATAATATACTTTGTGTATGCACATATATGTGATTAAATGTGTATTATAGCATCACAATGAAGACTGTTGGATGTGAAGCTAAACTTTTGCCACTGAACATATGCAAAGCTCCAAATGATCTAGCTCACATATATCAAGAGTCTCATAAAGCGCTCCAAGTATTAAAAAGAGTTAGTACCTTTTACAAGCTTATTAGCTAGCATGTCCATGTAACATTGCTGAATTATGCAAATATGTGATCATATGACTGCAATTCTTCATCTCAGTTATCTGCCTTTTCTGATGAATTTGAATGATTAATGATGTCATGTTAATTTCTGCCAGTTGTGATTACCTTCTTAGGAAATGATAGGCAGGTCAGGGTCATTCACAAGAATGGCCAATGCCGCCGATTTGATTCAACGTAGACAACGCTCAGAATTTCAGTGTAAGCTCTTTTGTTTTCAATTTATATTGCAATTGTTTTCAATAATCAGTCCTTTCAATCTCGTTTTGCAGCAAATATCAAAGATACTCTTTCTGCAGCTGTCAAGGTAAAATGTATTAATAGTCTGCCTCAGCTGGGCAATCATAACAAATCACCATGCAGAATATGTTCTGACCTGATTTTCTGTTTATCCCTTAGTTAATCATGTTAGATATCAAATATCATAACCTCTTCATGTCTTTTGAAGGGATACCCAGATCTCGTACCATCTATACTGACCCTCGCATTAAATGATGCCATGACATATGACAAGGTAAGATTACCATACTTTACTGATCCAAGAAATGGGTTTTTTCTTCCAAATGCTTCAAGTGTATTTCTGGAAAGGACTGATTTCTTAAAACCAAGTCTGTAGGCTACAAAATCTGGGGGTCCAAATGGATCAATCAGTTTAAGGTACGAACTGCACATGCTTGGGAGTCTAAAGTACTTCATTCTAGGTCTTATCCTAGTGAGGTACAGTTACTGAAGATAATTAAACCAGTTTTTTTTTCTTTCCTCTTTTTTTTTTTTTTTTACTTCAAAACAAAGTCCGGAAATCAGCAGACCTGAAAATAGTGGGCTTTCTGCTGCTTTGAATCTCCTAGTGGAAGCAAAAAGGGACATAGATTCTTACTCCAAGGGAGGGCCTATTTCATTTGCAGACCTCATCCAGTTTGCAGGTAAGTTATATCTTTGTGCTGTAGAAATTAATTTAGAGTTCACATTTGGTCTTTTTGTGAGGATTAGTATAAAAACATTTTAAAGAGCGTTAGTTAGTACTTATTTCAGTATAATCCTTGTAGAGTTGTCCTCTCCGATGGCAAAGTAAACTATTTGATATGTTGTAGCTGATATGATAATCTTGCATATTGATGGCCTTGGAGATTTGTTGCTACAGACAAAAGTGGAGAAATTTTGATGGTCCAACCTTGCAATTATTTTCTCAGAATCTTGTCTCCTTTTGATCACCATGCAAAAGAAATTCATTTTATGGTGCAAGGGCAGAATTGAAACTATGGTTTGGTAAAAACAATTAATGGGCCCAGATAAACATGTAGGGGAGCTTAGATGCCACAAACAATCAACATATGTAGCAGGCCAAGGAATTTCCATTGCATTCCTTCACCAGTTCTGGAGCATTTACAATTGCAGAATTGGATATTAAATCTTCAAAATTCTATTAGTGCTAGTATGACATCAATTGCAGTAATATACTCTTCTTAAAGCTTAAACAATTCTGTTCATGACTTGTTCAGATTTAGAGTGTTTCATTCACACTGAGACCTTTGAATTTTGGGAAGTCTGATTATAATAATAATCAAAAGATCAATCATTTGCATACTTTGCATGGATGTCAATATGGTTCACCTGCGCATATAGAGGGAGCGATCTGTCAACACTGAAGCTTTCTAGATATTTTTGCAAATTCTATGTTTCTAGGCTTCCCCAAAGGTCACATGGCCTTGTCTTACATTCATGCAAAGCAAAAGGATAATTATATTTGAGGCCAACATTACTGTCATGGATTAACTTTTTCTTTTTAAGAGAGAAAATGTTCTCACTATAGCAGTAAGAGTTGATTTCTTGTTTACAAAGCATACAACAATTTGCCAAAAATATTTCTTTCAATAATCTAATTTGTTTCTGTTATTTGTGTCCAAAGTTTCACCCAATTTTTGCTGAGAAGGCATTGCTTATTGTAACACCATTTGTATTAGATCTGCCTATTTTGCATCACTTCCATGGTATATGAACCCAACCTCTGCTGATGTATAGCACTTGAATTGTCTGGCCTATTTGAGACTGGAGAGTTATGGGGACTAGAAGCTTTAGCTGCAGGCAGTATTACTCATTTTGAAGACAGTAAACAAAACCACAAAAACAGTTACTGTTCTGTTATAAGTTATCACTCTGCCAGAGTAGTAGGTTTTAAGTGTAAGTTTAGCATATTGTTTACTGACTCCTTGGAAATTTATGTGAATTTAGAAATACAATTCAATTAGTCTAAGACATCTTTCTGGAACAGCACAAGCAGCTGTAAAGAAAACCTTTCTTGATTCTGCAATCCGCAAATGTGGTGGGAACGAAGAGAAGGGGAGATTATTATATACAGCATATGGTTCAAATGGACAGGTCTGTTTCTAGACTGATCCTGCATATATATAAGTTTGTCGTATAATATTAATCATATTATTTTGTTTTTCCAACTTAATGCCAAATCTTTTCAACTAGTATCTCTAGTGATCGTATCAACAGTATTGATGAGACATACTTAAAAGTCAACTCATTTGTTATAGTGTGATGGTACCAAATCATCTTGTCATGGGTACAATACAGTAATTTTTATGTTCTCATTCATATGTTATGATACAATTTTTTAAATTTCTGACCTTGCCAGCGGGGTGACTTGGGATACAAATTTTGTCACAAGTTATTCATCATCTAAATATACTGATGCACAGAAGATAACATTGTTGAGTTCCTGACTGATGTGAAAATGATATGGCTGAAGTTTGGGTGCGAGAATATGCGACTTTCTCTTCAATTGACATTATATATATATATATATATATATATATATATATATGTTGAATTACCATGTTGCAGCACTAAGCCATTTACTGCTGTAAGCAGTTATAGTGAAATGCAGTTAGAGACATCATATTTAGTTGCATCTCTAGGCTGGAACTGATTTAAGGAATCATTTTTTCAGTTAACTGCATTTCTTGGAAAATATGCTGAGCTCATGCACATCAATGCTAGAGTTCAAAGCTTTGTACTATGTGTTCATTTATTTCCTATGCCATCTATGGGTCCTTACTGTTCTTTTACATGAACCTGCAAATCTTACCAAATATTTAGATCATCAAGTTGGTCTTGCATCTGTGTGCATGAAGCACATTATTTTAAGAGTATATGAAAGTATGCTTTCCAGCTAGTAGCAGTATATGGTTATCAAAGTAAGCTTATGTCAGTGACATATTTGCATCTTTTTTTCCACATCAATAGTGGGGCTTGTTTGACAAACAATTTGGGCGAAATGATGCTCAAGATCCTGATCCAGAAGGAAGGATTCCTCGGTGGGATAAGGCTTCTGTCCAGGAAATGAAAGACAAATTCTCTGCTATTGGATTTGGTCCTCGCCAGGTAATTATTTTCCATTAATAGTCACCTAATTGATTTGTTTAGCTAAAATACATAAAAGCATATCTATTTCATAATTTCAGCAGGCCAATTCATAATCTCTTTGTACCATCCACTATGTTGTTGCTTTGAGCCTGGATTACATTGGAGTCACCCCCCACAATATGCAGCTTATGCGACATTTTCAAAAAATTAAAGAGTTAATTTTACTGTTTTATATGCCCAACAATTTTCCATGTATCCAACAATGAACTTGAGAGACACTCGAACTAAATCCAAGAGGATCAAACAGGGAAAGTCATGTAGTTTTTGGCTTGTAAATTTTGTCATTCAATAGGGCCTGCATTTTTAATAACTATTTTTCTATAAAACAATAACATCATATAGATTGTTTAGGATATTCTCCAGAAAATTTGTGCACACTTTTCTTCAGGTTCAGTATTCATAAAGCATGCATGTCATCGTTTAAGCTTATTTCACATATCAATCTCAATATTTTGCATTCATGCAATGCTCTTTTCCCTCGACATATATCATGCACATTATCATTGGAAATGTCCTGAATTTTTCCTAAACCTACAGCAGTTTTGTAAAGTTACTATTCATTGTTGTAACAGTGAGGTTAATTATTTGCAGCTTGCTGTTATGTCTGCATTTCTGGGTCCTGATCAATTGGCTACAGAGAGCCTTTTGGCATCAGATCCAGAAGTTCTTCCATGGGTTGAAAAGTATCAGCGTAGCCGAGAGACTGTGTCACAAACTGATTATGAGGTGAGACCTGCTAATTATCACACACTTGATGACATTTTATATTTGGAGATATTGATACTTCTACTTAAATCTTTTTCAAGGACAATTTATATACACCCACACACGCAGAGACACAATAACCGCAGATGTTCTAATATCTCAAAAAAAGCTGCAACTGCCTCATCCGATCAAACCCATTTCCCTAAGTAAATATTGAATTTATCTCTGATATTAAATCGCATGCTTGTCTCTTGCATTGTTTTTTCTTGTTGTGGCGTAAACAGTGCCCAATTCCATTTATTTGGTTTAGAAGATCCTAATTTTATACTTTGTACTGTCTCACAACTCCGACCACCATCAATAATAAGACAATGGTTTGTTCTGTTAAGCAAGACTTTGGTCCACTCTCAGCTTTGCCAAACAATGCTATTTCCAGGAAATAATTTCTTACAAAGTCACCTTCCAGCGTCCTTTGTTTTGGAATTTTGCTTCTCTTTGATGAAGTCCTGTATTAGACAGAAAAGCTTCATTGAACAACTGCAATATATGATGGCCCATTTGATGATGTTAAACCATAACTTTGTTGGAGCCATTTGTTAACTTCCAAATGAATCTAGGGTGCATTTGGTTCATGAATGGAATCAAAATGGAGTAAAATGGGAGATGGAATGGCCATATTTTCCAACATATTTGGTTCATGACTATAATCGAGATTAGAATTGGAATAGGATTTGAACACTATGGGAGAGTTGGGATTGGGTTGATGCATTCCCATTGCTCCAGATTTGGAATAGGAATGGGACTTCCTCTAACAAAAATGGCCGCAATGGGACTTATTCCCATTACCATCCCAGAGCCCAACTCTCTCCAACCAAACATGCTCTTAAAGGCTGCTCACATTTGAATGGTGCTTGCTCAGCTAAAGGATCCTCTTACTCTTAACCACTGCACTTAATATGTTTCTCTACAACTCAACCATTGCATGCTTATCCGTGCTTTTATTTTTTGCCCTTTCATTGCAGGTTGACCTAATAACAACCCTCACAAAACTGAGCTCCCTTGGCCAACAAATAAACTATGAGGCATATACATACCCAGTGAAAAAGATTGAACTAAGTAAATTGAAACTGTAAGGAGCAGCCAGGGTGCTCAATTTACTAACTCCTGAGACTATGCTTTCAAAAGTCAGTACTTCCCTTGTGCATCTATTCGACATTGGTTGAAAGTTTCGGGCAACTCTCATCACCCTTAAATGCAACTTTGCTGTCTCTAAGCATTTTGTTGTTCCAAAGGAGCCTTGGTGCAAGGAAAGAAGATAGATACAAGACTCCTGGTAATTGTTTGTACCTTATATCAACATAATGTTTTCTTTACATTGTCTTGTCATTATGTCAGAACATTTATATGGCCTTCAGTAGCTATGGTAGTTGTCTGTAATTTTTTATATGTAGTTCATGAGAAAGTGACACCAAGAATCAATTCTTCCAATCAATTTGCAAGACCAGCCATCTTACAGTTTTCTCTGTGTCTTCATTTCCAAATTTGCAGTTTATTTTGTCATAGAAACTGCCTTTAAGAGAACCCGATGTACTCTTATCTCTTTCTAGGAAAACAATTATCTTGTACCATAAGATTATAATCTCTTACATGCAACTATACCAAAGTTTGTTTATGCTGATAGAAAAAACAGATTTTCGTATAACTTATCCAAATAGTTTGACAAATGCTTGTAATTTAACTGTTTGCCGTAATCTCAACCTTAGCTGATTTTTTTTGTAATCCTTTAAAGACTTTTATGATGTGTTGTCCATGTCCACCCAGCTATTATGATAATCAGTATGTCATCCAAATACAAAGTACAAAATCTTCGATAAAAGGCCATAATACCTCACTCCTCAGAAAAAAAGAGGCCGTAATACCTCACTCTCAATTGGACGGAAGTAGCAAGGGTATTGCATTAGCCGAATGGCATAACTAGCAACTAGAATAAGCCTTGTCTTGAAAGCTGTTTTCCATGTGTCTTTGTCATGCATGCATGCCTTGATCTATCTAGTAATACATCAATCTAGGGAAGAGGCACACTTTTTTGGTGATTGGTGATGATTTTGTGTATGATGAGATAACCAATGCCTATCCTTCAGCAACCATCTTTTTTGGCAGTAGCATCACAAGTAAATGATATGGAGAAGTACTAGGTTTAATCAATCCTTCATCTAGGAGATCAGTGATTTGCTGTCTATAATATAGTATGTGCCATGATTTGGTAAAGGAGAATCCCCAGCCAATTGAATTTCATTACTTTGAAAAGATTCAAATCTCTTTAGGGGCCGGCCTAGAATGTCATCTTTCTGCAATGACTTTAAGGCTCTTATTAAGGAACTCATGATTTGTTGTGGTGTATCTGTCTTGCCCAATATTAGTTTTTTTTACAAGCGTTGACCAGCTTGTTAACTTGTATAGCAATCACCAGATCAACATTTGCTTGTGCCTTAGCAATGTCCATCGGAATCTCTTTTTTGTCCTTGATAAAGTAGCATTTTCACTTATTATCATTAGAGAATCGCATTGTAATCCCATAAATATGGGCTCTTAATGATCACCTAACAAACATGTAAAGGAGTCACCTGCAATTACCTCATCAATATAAGTTTCAATTATTGCAAGATGTTGGTGCAAAGTACAGTGAAGAATAGGAATTGTTTTTTATTGAAGATGACGATGCTAGTCAGGCTGAGGTATGAAATCTTGCTTTATTTAAAGAGATTTAAACTCTCTACGGTTCGCAAAGCCCACAATTGGTATGGCATTTTCACCAACAACAAATGCCGCCTTTTGTCTTCCATGCTTTCTCTTCGATAAGCCATCGGAAAACTGCCGTCGCTACGGGTCAAATGTTTTTACAAGAGATGGATTTCAATCATGGAAGAAAGTTAATGATGGACCAAATTGCGCTTTTCTTGGTCATATCGGGAAAGATCCAAATTCCATGCATAGGGAAGCGATAAAAAGTTATCATGATCTAAGAAATTCTTTGCAACATATTGAGAAGACTATTGAAAAACAAACTACTGAGCAAATTACAAGGCATCGATTACAACTCAAAGTTTCAATAGGTGTGGTGAAATGGCTCACATTTCAGGGTTGTACTTTTAGGGGACATGATGAAACTGAAGAATCAAGCAATCGAGGCAACTTTCTTGAACTTGTAAAGCTCTTGGCTTCGTACAATGATGAAGTGGGGCAGTTGTCTCAAGGAATGCACCTCAAAATGCATCCTTTGTTTCTCCAAGGGTTCAAAAGGAGATTCTTTCTATCTTTCGGAGTAAGATACGGAAGTTTATATGGGAGGAGATTGGAGAAGCAAAATTTTGCATCACGATTGATGGAGCTAATGATGTCTTGAGATTTGCTGACAAGGAAGGTTTTATACGTAAAAGGTTCGTTGACCTAGATCACATGAAGGAGACAACATCATCAGCATTGAAGGCAGAGATATGCGACTTTCTTTTACGTCATAGTCTTAACATAAGAGACATTCGAGGTCAAGGGTATGATGGTGCTAGTAATATATGTGGAGAGTTCAATGGATTATAATCTTTATTTGCTAAGGAATGTCCATATATTTGCTTACTACATTCATTGCTTTGCTCATCGACTCCATCTAACATTAGTGGTGGCATCCAAACAAGTTATTTGTATCGAGCAATTTTTCTCATATTTGACACTCATTATCAATTTAGTTGTTTTTTCTTGCAAACGACACGACTAGTTAAGAAATGCTCATACGGCTCACATTGCAGAAATGATTGCCATTAATGAACTAGAAATAGAGAAAGGATAAAGTCAAATTGGTACATTACAACGTGCAGGAGAGACACGGTGGATCTCACATTTGGCTTTCCTTCGCAACTTATTAAAGATGTTTGATGTAACTTGTTCTATTTTGAGTGACATCATTGATAATGGAAATCCTACCCAAAAGCACGAAGCTGATGGCGTTTATGATATGATGATATCTTTTGAGTTTTTATTCATTTTACATCTTATGATGGAGATATCGGATATCACGGACGACCTTAGCAAAGCTTTGCAGCGAAAATCTCAAGATATACTAAATGCATTGCATTTGGTATCAATAACAAAAGCTCTTCTCTAGAAGTTTAGAGAAGATGCATGTGAAACATAATATAGAGATCCCTAATTTGAGTGCTCCATACAAAGCAGGTCGTGGTAGATCTTGCCACCAAAGAAAGAACATTATGATCGAGCATCATTATCGAATTGATGTATTCATTTCCGCTATTGATTCACAAATCCAAGATATGAATGGTAGATTCGGAGAAGATGTGGTGGAGTTACTGAAGCTTAGCTTTGCTTTGGATCCTAGAGATAATTATAAATCATTTCAAGTTGGGGATATTTGTAAATTGGTAAATGATTTCTATCCCGGTGACTTCACATAACATGATAAGCTGCACTTGAAGACTCAAGCAGAACTTTTTGAAGTAGAAGCCCATGAGAATCCTGAATTGAGAGATGTGTCAACCATTTCTAACTTGTGCCAAGTGTTAGCAAAAATCGAAAAGTCGAAGATTTATTGTCACGCCCCAAATCTGGGACATAACACGACCATGCTATCAAGAGATACAATCCATGATAACACGAAGCCAACATTCATCTTCTTAAATATAATAATAGATACATCATAAATAAAAATAATAATAAAGTTCAATTCAAATATTTAACTAAATCAAAACTGATTCAGAGCATCTAAATCCAAAAGTAAATATCAACCCAAGTCTCAAGATTCAAAATTAAATAACTACAAGTCCATGATCATAAAATAAACTAAACTTCCACTATAAAATTTTCAAGCTTGCTTCACAGATTTCCAAGCCTGAATTTTCTTCGCCGGTCCTAACCTTATTTCTCTGTACAAAAAAAAAAAAAAAAAGAATATAAACTACACTAACCCAGTAAGTAGATCTTACGTTTTCTTACTGAATCAAGCATAAGTTTTCTATGATAATGCAATATTTAGAAAGTAACAGATATTATAAAAATAAATATTTTATAGAGTATATAATAAAATAAGTTATAAACCCATCATGCATGCATAAATCATATATATTTTATAATTATGAATAATAAATCATTCTTATCATGTATTCATATTATGTTTCAAAATATTGCTCACAGATATTCGTGCTAAGGTCGCTATTATATCCGTGACAGGATCATATTTCTTAATCGACAGAGTTCTTGTTTCATGTGCCAACCTTATACTCGTTGGCGAGGCTATGTTTCGTGTGGATGCTAGCTCTGTATGTCGATTTTCTCAAAAAAATCATTCATAGCTATCTGAAAGCCTTTGAAATCTTTATATCTTCTTTTTTTTAAAACATATATATACATAGATGAAAAAATAGTAAAATTTATGCTTCATAATCATACTATTTTCATAAAATATATTCATAAAATCAATGCTCATAATAAAATATACTTTTTCATATTACATATGCTGATCCTTATTTTATGAATCAACAACAATTTTTTGCATACAAAATATGATTATTTAAAAATAAATAAGAAGCATAAAATTTACTTACATCAATTATCCCAGATCTTTAGTCTTCTTTAAATGAATCAGATAACCCTATTTAAAATATTAAATTATAATCAATTTTTATTTTATATATTTAATAAAATTAAATAATAAAAAAAAGATTGACTGGGTGATTAGTCCGATAGACCATCCGGATATTAAATTGATTCAGGATCATCTCACTGAGGTCAATAGGGGTCCCTAAAAGAAGAAAAGATGGCCCGATACAAGATCTCTAAGTCTTTCCTAGAGAGAAAAAGGAGAGAGAAATTTTAGAGAAAGAAAGAGAGAAAAAGAGGGGGAAGAGAAAGAGAGAAAGAGAGAGAGGAGAGAGAAAATTCTCTCTCTTTTTTTCCTTCTTTTTTTTCTTTTTCTTCTTTTTCTTTTTTTTTTCTTCTCTTCTTCTTTTCTTCTTTCTTTCCTCTTCTTTGGCCGAACAGGAGGGGACCAAAGGGACGTTTGCCCGTGGTCCGGCGGGATGCGGCGGCAAGGTCGGTGGTCCGACAGCAGTGATCGACGGTGAGGTTCGGCCGATGAGATTTTAGAAGATATCAAAAAATAGGGGACCGTCCATTTTTCTTGAATTTTTTCAGTCATTGGCTGATCACCGACGGCCATGACCTTCGGAGAAGATAGGTAGAGAGGTGGGGGTCCAAACCTAGAGGTGAAATACTGTAAACGATGGCGTTGGTGGCCGAAAAAGAGAGAGAGATGGCTTGGTCAAACAGAGAAAAATAGAGTCTTGCATTTTTGTAGATTTTTCGACGAACCGACGGCCGACGAGGGTGCGCCAGGCCATGGGAAGGAGGGGAAGGAAGAGGGAAAGGAGGGCCGAGGCTTACCTCTGACTCCGGTGAGGTCTCCGATGAGAATTTGAGGCAAACCCAAGGAGGGTATGGACGGCTTCAACGAGAAAATCTGAAAGGAAGAAGAGGAAGAAACTAGTGCTCGTCATGGCCGGCTATGGAGGAGGAAGGAAGGATTTTACAGGCTTTTCCTAGGGTTCCTAGTTGTCCTAGAAATCCTTGATTTAGCCGGGCAAGGGGAGGAAAAAGAAGACTCTCGTTGGGAGTCTTCGTTCATTTTTTTTTTTCTCCATAGGCTTGATGGGCCAAAATCGAGTGAACTTGATTTTTAGAACAGGATATTACATTCTACTCTTAAAAAAAATTTCATCCTTGAAACTCAACATACCTTCATTATCAAATAAGTGAGGATATCTTGACTGCAATTTGGTTAGCTTTCCGCTAGACGTGAGTAGTTTGAAACATAGAAGTCGCGTTCTTCCAACACCACAGATCCAGCAAAAAAGAGATTTATATGCTTATACTTTGGAGAACTAAGAGAATCAATCCAACGAATTATCATGGCTGAACCACCCTCCAACTGAATATGAGTAGTATGAAAATTAGTAATAGCTGTGCGAACTCCTAACGAGGCAACAATCAATTCAGCAAATAGAAGAATCCAACCTGTTAATGGCTCTAAGAATGTCTGCATGTGAAACATTCTCCGCTTGCCTCCTCCCAAGTGTATATTTTCCGATCACTAGAAACAACGGTCAATGGCTCAAAATGTCATGAATCCTATAAAATTTTCTAAAACTGAGTTCTTACTCCACTCCTCTCTTGACCCACGAAATTGTAGTTCCTAGTTCCCATGCCCGCATCTGCACCTCCATCTTATTGCTTTTGCGCTCCCAACACCAACATCTAGCAAATCCTCACCCAATGCCTGCCACCTCCTCCCTTCTCCATGTGCATGGCCTTTGAAGTCCATGTTTCCTTTTGTACGCCAGCCTCAAACCATGTTGCTCTAGCTGGTGGTGTATCTGACTTGTGAGTTCAACAGTCACCAAGCTTCGACTTCGAGACCAGACCGCTCCTCTCTTCCCCATATAAATAATATTCTCTCTCTCTGCCCCCACCAACGTCAGCTGAACCCTGAATTCATGGCTGCCCTCCTCCTATCGATTCCCTTCATCTCGCTCTCCTCCGTCCCCTGGCCCTCGTCGTCCAGCCCCACCTGTCAGGATCCCCATCAAGGGGCGGCAAGTCTCCATTGTTAGTGTGGATTGTAATGTTGGGAGAAAGAAAAGTCCCACATCAAAAAAATTGGATTTGTGAAAGAGTTTGGGCTCTAAGTGTAACTTAAGTAAAAATCATAATTGTTGGAGCCCGTAGAAATATATATATATATAATTATCTAATGATGGCATATGGCACTCGGCAATTTGAATCTTTATTTGTCTGTTAAAGATATTTATTTTTTTGATTTTTAAAATCAAAAAAATCAGTTATTAATTTTAAACATATGATATTCAAATAGTAGTTATTTCTTAATAGTCGTAATTATTGAAACTATTGAAAAGACCGATCGAGGAATACTCGAGTACATCTCAACCCATATGGCATACAAGTACAGCGGAAATAGAATTATTTTATAGAAGAAAGATAACTTGAACAAATGTAGAATGCAAAATAAAGAAGAGATAATAAAATGATAAAATAAGAGAAAAGAAAGTATATCAGATATAACATGGTTCGGCCTAATTGTTGGCTTACGTCTATGGATAAGACCTCCTCAATGTTCTCCTATTAATTTCATAGTACAAGAAATACAAAATTGATATGAGATACAAAGAACTCTCTCAAACTCTCTTTTACAAGAGAAAAACACGCTCTTTTCTCTTAAAAAAAATCTCACATCTCCCTATACCTCACTATAAAAGCCTCTGGTGTTCACTGTTTTCTGCTCTCAGCTTACTACAGAACCTCTGCCAAGGCCTCCTTTAAATAGAGCTCGGAACCAGACCAAACCGCATCAAAACAGGACTCTATTTCATTGTTGTATTGAAACCCTGAACCTACCATCAGATCTCAACCGAATGGATGAAAATGAGCATCAAAAGACATCTGAAATAGCTCTGAAGCCAATCAGATTAGCCATTAACCGTTGGATCTTCACCGAAACAAACAGGAACTGTCCGATCACGCAATGGTCCACAAAATCCATCGTAAACTGTGAGAAACGCCATGAAAAATATCATCGGTCCATCATGGACCACGTGAAATGCCAAGGAAGCGGGTGCTCGGTCCACGCACCCTTTCGTGGACCGCAAAAATATGGTAAGCCATGGTACGCTGCACCCGCACGTCTGCTGGACCGACCCGCATGCATGGGTCTGGGTCGGGCCTGGTGCACTGCTACTGAGCTACTTTCATATGAGCTTCAACCTATCAATTCTCCCATTTGAAGACATATGCCGAACTCCAAAGAACATCATCCCTGGAGGTCTTGCCAACCTCCCACTCCTCACGTAGCTCCAAGACTGAGAGAAGCTTTGCTCCAATTGAACTTCTCTCAAGTCACCGACTTCATCAACACATATGCTGGGTTTACATCAGTATGAATCTTCAACAGCAAATCTAGACCATCATCCATCACATCTCTCACAAAGTAATAGCGAATATCAATGTGCTTCATCCAAGAGTGAAACGTCGGATTTTTCGTCAAGTACAAGGCACTTTGACTATCACAATTCACCCTCATCACATCCTGCTTCACTTTGAAGTCTCCAAGAAGCCTCTTGAGCCAAATAGCTTTTTTACATACATGTGCGACTATAATATACTCTGCCTCTGTCATTGATAATGCCACCACTGATTGAAGCTTAGATTCCCAGCTTATAGGATCGCCGCCTATGAAGGACACATAACCTAGGTAGATCTTCTCTTATCCCGATCACCTATAAAATCAGAATCAGTATATCTAATGCATTTCAAACCCGCTGAACCATAACAGAGTGAATGATCAGTCATCCCCCTCAGATACCACAGGATCCACTTTACTGCTGTCCAATAGTCACTATCTAGATTCGCCATATACCGGTTCACAACTCTCACTACTTGTGCAATGTCTAGTCTTGTGCATACCATAGCAAACATAAAGCTCCCTACTGTTGATGAATATGGTACCCAAACCATGTCAGCCTTTTTCACTTTCGTGCTGGGTGATTGCTCGGCTGACAATTTTAATTAAATAGAAAATGAGGTAGATACTAACTTCACATTCTACATATTGAAGCATCGTAGAACTTTCTCTATATATCTCTTTTGTGAAAGTTAGACCTTCCTATCCTTCCTCTTTCGTAGCATCTTCATGTCGAGTATTTGGTTCACGGCTCCTAAGTCCTTCATCTCGAACTTTCCAACCAACTGAGTTTTCAAATTTGATATCCGACTCCTGCTATTTCCTATGACCATCATATCGTCAATATACAACAGTAAGATACAAAAGCTTCCGTTATCATAATCGTAGAAATATACACAATGATCTGCCTTCAATCGATTAAATCCTAAACTCACAATAAAAGAATTAAATCGCTTGTACCAACACCTCAGTGCCTGTTTGAGACCGTATAATGATTTATTCAGCCGACAAACCAATTCCTCCTTGTCTTTTTTAACAAAGCCTTCAGGTTGTCCCATATAGATCTCCTGCTCTAAGTTATCATGCAAGAAAGCCTTCTTTACATCCATCTGTTCGAGCTCCAAATCCATGACTATCACGATCATCAAAACAACCTAAATAGTAGTAAGATGAACCACCAATGAGAAGATCTTATCAAAGTCAATTTTTAGCTTTTAAGCATAATCCTTCACCACCAAATGCGCATTGAACTTCTCCACATTTTCATCTGTATCCTTCTTCACTTTATAGATCCACCGACATCCAATTGGACTCCTCCTCTCTGATAGAACTACAAGCTCCCAAGTCTTATTCTTCTGAAATGACTCCATCTCCTTCTCCATAGCACAATGTCACTTTCCAATATTGGTAGACTCACAAGCCTCCCTATATGAAGTTGGCTCGTCCTCCGCCAAAGCAACATAAACACAAATATGATTAGTAGAAGAAATGAAAGAAGTGACATAGTCATCATACCTGACAGGAGGTCTGATAACCCTCCTAGGTCGCTCGGGCTCCATTGGTGGCTCTTTCGATAAGATAGCATCATCAGGTGATTGCGGAGACTCTACGTCCGATCCATCATCAACTACCTCATCATTTACCTGTGCTTGCTTTGCTTGCTACTCATTGTTTGCATCAAAAAATTCAATAGAAGTAATGGCTTCATCATCTTGCTTTTCCTTGATGCTTTGAAAAGTTTCTTTATTAAAAACAATATCTCAGCTAACAATGATCTTGTGGGTAGTAGGATCCCACAAGCGATACCCTTTTACTCCTTTAGCATAGCCAAGAAAGATGCACTTTCGAGAGTTTCTATCTAATTTTATCCTCTTTTCTTTTGGGATCCACATATATGCATCACATCCAAAGACACAAAGATGGAAATAATTTACTGGCTTACCGCTCTAAAGTTCTTCTGAAATTTTCAACCCAAATAATTTTATCGATGCTCGATTGATCAAGTAACGAGCAGCGCTATAGCCTTTGCCCAAAATCTCTTATCAAGTTTTGTAATACTCAACATACTATGGACCCTATCCATGAGTGTTCTATTAAACCTCTTGGCCACACCATTTTATTGTGGTCTCCCGGGAACCGTGAGTTGTCGCCGAATTTCATGCTCACCATAAAACTTCTCGAATTTTTTGGAGCAATATTCTCCTTCATTATCAGAATGTGGGCATTTAATTTTCAAATTTTTTTTATTTTCCATCAAAGCCTTGAATTTTTTGAAGGTTTCAAAGACGTCGGATTTTTGCTTTAAAATATATATCCAAGTCTTCCGAGAATAGTCATCAATGAAGGAGACGAAGTAGAAATATCCATCCAATGATCTATCAAGCGACTCCCAAGTATCTGAGTAGATTAGCTCAATAAATTTCTTACTCCACTACTGTGATAAAAAAAAGAGATCCTTCTTTATTTACCATAGATACAATCTTCACAAAATTCTAGTGGCACTGACTTGTACCCCGAAAGAAACTCCTTATTTGATAATAATTGTAGCCCACGCTCGCTCATATATCCCAAACGTCAATGCCAAACCATCGAAGACACCATCTTTGTACTTACTACTACCACCTTTCCTACGTGAGTCTCGCCCATCAATTTATAGACCATCTATTTGCACATCCTTTATCACCACCAAACACCCTTTAGACATCTTCAGTTGATCTTTCTCTCCAACAAACTTTAAGCCTTGCTTACAACACTTTTCAAGTGATAGTAAACTCTTACAAAGTACAGGAACATGTCATATATTAAAAACTATCCGAACTATACCATCAAATATCTTGATTCCGACATCTCCCACTCTAATCATGAGATAAATTATATTGTTACTCAAATAGATAACTCCACTATCACATAGTTTATATGTATGAAACCACTTCCTAAAAAAAATCATATGAAAAGATACCCCCGAATCCAAAATCCAATGATGTGCAAGCTCGGATCTCTCTAATGCCATCAAAGCATCCCCATCATCCGAAGTAGCTGAACCAGTTTTACTTTTTGTTACATTCCCTTGAAAGTTTTACGATTCAGATTTTGTATCAACTCCTCTAGCCTGGCAATCTTTCTTTAAATGTCCTAATTTTTTATAATTCCAGCATTTCACCTTCTTCTTGCCCTTAGATTTAAATCTCATCTTTCCTCGATTACCATGTTTCCTCTCGAAAGACCTTCCCCGTGCTATCATAGCCTCCCCCGAAGAGCTTTCTTGGCTAGATTTTTGCCTCATCTCCTCTGTAAGCAATGATACAACAACTGACTCCATCTTAAGGGTTTTAATGTGACTTAAGTTCATAATAAGATTATCCCAAGACTCCGGCATAGAACAAAGTAGAATGCTAGCTTTCTCTTCATCTTCAATTCTGCCATCTAAGGCTGCAATCTTACTTACAATGAAATTGAATACACCCAAGTGCTCTTGAACTGATGCCCTATCCTTCATCTTTAGATTGTATAGTTGCCACCTCAAATAGATTTTATTCACCAAAGACTTTCCTTCATAGAGTTTCTTCAATTTTTTTTAAATCCCTTTTGCAGTAGTCTCGACCTCGATATTAAATAATATCGAATCATTCAACGCCAAATAGAGGTTCGCCATTACCAGCTTGTCTTTCTCCTCATATTGCCATCCGTTATCTCTTATGGTTTGCATTTTTTTCTTTATAAAGTAACTTCACAACCATCCTTGATCAATACCACCTGCATCTTCATCTTCGAAAGTATAAAGTTTGATCCATCAAATATCAATATCTCATACTTTGTTATCGTCACCTTGCCTACCATTATTTCAAATCAAACCAGCTACAAAAGAATCTTCCTACTCTGATATCAAATTGAAAGGATCGATCGAGGGGTAATCGAGCACATCTCAACCCACACGGCACACAAGCACAGTGAAAACAAGATCATTTTGTAGAGAAAAGATAACTTGAACAAACGTAGAATACAAAATAAAAGAGAGATAATAAAGCGATAAAATAAGAGAAAAAAGTACACCAGATATAATGTGATTCGGCCTAATTGTTGGCCTATATCCACGGGCAAGACTTACTCAACATTGTTCTATTAATTCTACGGCACAAGAAATACAAAATTAATAGGAGATACAAGCAACTCTCTCAAACTCTCTTTTATAAGGAAAAAGCACACTCTTTTCTCTCAAAAGAAATCTCACGTCTCTCTATACCTCACTGTAAAAGCCTCCGGTGCTCACTATTTTCTGCTCTCAACGTACTACAGAATCTCTGTCGAGACCTACTTTAAATAAAGCTCAAAATCAAGCCAAATCGCATCAAAATATGACTCTGTTTGATTATTGTATTGAAACCCTGAAGCCTACCTTCAGATCTCCATCGAACGGATGAAAATGAGCATCAAAAGACATCTAAAACAGCTCTAAAACCAATTAGATTTGCCATCAACCATTGGATCTTCACCGAAACAAATAGAAACCATCTGATCGTGCAATGGTCCACAAAATCCATCGTAAACCATGAGAAACATCATGGAAAATGCCGTCGGTCCACCATGGACTGTGCAAAATGCCAGGGAAGCAGGCGCTCGGTCCACGCACCCTTCTGTGAATTACGAGAATGTGGTAAGCCATGGTATGTTGTACCTGCATGTCTGCTAGGTCGGCCTGCATGCATGGGTCTGGGTCAGGTCTGGTGTGCTACTGTTAGGCTGCTTTCACATGGGCTTCAACCTATCAACTATAACTACCATTCTTAACAGTTATGACTACTCATGTTCTATAAGTGTTCCAAGACACACACAAGAGGGAATATCTCTTTTCCTACCTCAATCTTTTATTCAAATTCTTAAGAAAGTTTAGAGGCTTAGTTGTATCCTAAAGGTGTTCTTGTTCTTTCTTATAGTAGAAAATAACACGTTTAAGAAAGTGATTTTTTCATACCTCTAAGCCAAATCTATCTTCATATATATTATTGCTCTAACAATTTAAAGGTGTTATCTTCTACATAGATGGATTCAAATTCTACTAGCAAAATTCAAAACCAAGATATCAAACTGGATCATTTTGATAGAACAAATTTCACAAGATGGAAAGATAAGATGGTATTCCTACTAACTACTTTGAAGATACATTATGTACTTGATCTAGATCTATAGCCATTACTTGAATCTGAAGCAAAAATTTAGTGCAGAGGCAAAATGGTAATTTTAAAACTTTTTCAAAATTACTATTTTATAGTAGAATTATTAATTAATCTCATTAATTAATACTAATTAACCCTACACTAGGATCTAAATATGATACAACAGCATGCATTTAAATTTAAAATTCAAATTTGAATCAGTAAACGTTTTACAGTACTGTGTTCAGAACATATCACCTTTTGCGGATAGTCGATCACCGCAATCTGATCACCGTCGGGGGGCTCTGATCGTCACGTCGCAGTCACATAAATGTCTGACCTCTGCAGATCATCCACACGAAGCTTCCGTCTGATCAGCTCCTCACGAATGCTAGTTCGTGATTTCACCCTTTTGATGGCAGATGTTGATCGAACTCCTTCGATCGATGTGTGCTGACTTTTTGGATACTCCGGATCATCTGCACAGTTGCTTGAGAGGCTGATGGATCTCTTCCTAAAATTTGGTGGACTCACGACACTCGTGGCACACCAATCTCACTTCCCGAACCCTAGGTAGAAACCCTAGGGTACACACCAAAAACCCTGCATCCAATTTTCTCTCTTTTCTTTCTTTTTTTCTCGGAAGGTTTTGGACCTTCACCTTGCGCAGAAGCCTTCCTCACACCCCAAAGTTTCTCTCCTAAAATTTCTACGCACGTCCCACCTTTCTCTTCTTTTTAAAACAACGTCGAACGTGTCTTATCCGCGTGAGAGGATAAAGACAAGAGGTTACACATTTGAATTCAAATCAAATTTGAATTCAAACAAAAACCAACTTATCCCTATCCTTTTTGGACGTGAGAAGAGAAGGGACGTGGCTCTTTTTGTGTGGAAAATATTTCACGAAAAATCTTTTCTCGTGTAAGTAATGTGGCGCACAAAATGGATAAGGATGAAAGGGCAAGTGATAAGTTATCCATTCAAATTCAAACATGCTTTGAATTTGAATGGCTAACTAATTATTTTATCCATCCATATGACGCACAAATGAGGGCGTGGGGAAGGGTTTTGCGTGAGAAAAATTTCACGAGAAGTTTCTTCTC
This sequence comes from Elaeis guineensis, assembly GCF_000442705.2. NCBI lineage: Eukaryota > Viridiplantae > Streptophyta > Magnoliopsida > Arecales > Arecaceae > Elaeis > Elaeis guineensis. The sequence continues at coordinate 8,268,048 of NC_026003.2, read as the reverse complement.
GTGAATTCAAATGGGTGCAAGGAAGTTGGGTGTCGCAGGGAATTTAAAACAAGGTGGTTTGATTCAAATTGAGCCAACCTAGTTTAAAATAGGTTAAGCACAATTAGACCAGATTAAACCCAACATAATTAGGCTTAATTAGGCTCAATAAAATCCTAATCAAATCAGGAATTAACTAAACCTAACCCCTGATCAAATCAGGGACTAAACCACCTTAGCGATTAGGTCAATATTTAACCTAATCGGGTCAATCCAAACTGAATCCAATTCAATTTGGACTTGATCCAAAAATAATTACTCAATCAAATTGAGTTAATTAGTGATTAAATCACTAATTAAACCTCTCATAAATATTGAGTCCAAATCCGATGGGCAATCAGGCATCAGAGACCATCGATATGAAACCCTGATCAAAGAGTTCAAATTTCAAATTCAAAATTTGAAATTCAAAATTTTGACCCTGGTTCACAAAATGTGTGGAACTCATAATTAGAGAATCTTAATTTTCAATCATAGAGTCCCAGATAGATAAGACTCATAATCAGCCATCAGATCAGAAAGGAACCTCTAATGTGTGTGACCCCGCAGGTTCGAACCTAAATCGGTAGCACAGGAACCAATTTCTGTACTAATCGAAGTGACCATCTAGCAATGATACCCGACGACCAGATAGGTCGAATAATCACAATCGCAACATTCAGAACCTACGTGAATATGGTTACCGTATAATTCATCTCTTTTGATCCCTGTGTTTAGGACGACTCAGGGTTAAACTGTCAACCCTGATGATATCATCTGAATCGTGCTCAACTCAATTAGTCCTGTGACTCCTCACTAGGACTACCCTGGCCAAGGTTTTGCTAAATTGAAACACGATTGTACACAGCTCTTAAACTGGAGTGGTCAATCCCATCTTGACACACGCACCGACAAGTCAAGTACTTGACTACACCCAGCAACTTTCCGTCACTGAATTAGAAATTCAGGTAGTCCAGTGCCTAAGTGCAGTGAGTTGCTTGCAAGTCACCGTGGCGGTCTCAGATCGGAGGGACATTTATACCCATATCCCATCGGAGCAAATCTTGACAGCAGAAATAGCTCCGGAGTTGGTCACGTTCAGTGCAGATGTACCATTACATCTCACCTGTATGCCATACCAGTGTCTCCACACTCTTTGATTATGAGGACAACCAATCCATATGGCACACAACGACCTATGCTCGATAAACGTTGTCGTCCTTGGTAACAACGTATCATTTGGTCGCGAACATGTTTAAGGACTAAGCGACAAATCCTCCTTTGTCGAGTCTAAATAGTCCTAAGGACTTCACCACAATACAGGAGTTCATTAGAAGATGAAATATTTGTGATGAAAAAATATCAAAATAACTTTTATTTATTTATAATTTATGTACTAATACAAAAGGAGCACAACCGTCAACAGGCTGACGATTGGCTTTGGGACACTATTCCCAACAATCTCCCACTTGGCCTAAAGCCTATCGGTGCAGTATCTAATACCCATCTTCGACTTGTAGTCGTTGAACTCCTTCACCGCAATGGCTTTAGTGAATGGGTCGGCCAGGTTCTCCTTTCCGTCGATCTTCTGAAGGTCGACGTCACCTCGATCCACGATCTCCCGGATGAGATGGTAGCGGCGCAGAATATGCTTCGTCCGCTGGTGTGCCTTTGGTTCCTTCGCCTGAGCAATGGCTCCAGAGCTGTCACAGTAGAGCAGAACTGGACCAACAAGGGAGGGTGCTACTCCGAGCTCGGTGATGAATTTCCTCAGCCACACCACTTCTTTGGCAGCATCTGATGCAGCAATATACTCTGCCTCGCATACTGAATCAGCCACAGTGTGCTGCTTGAAACTCTTCCAGCAGACAGCCCCACCATTAAGGGTAAAAATAAATCCTGACACACTCTTGCTATCATCGCGATCAGACTGAAAACTAGAGTCTATAAACCCTATAAGTCTCAAGTCTGATTCACCATATATAAGCCACTGGTCCTTAGTATTTCTTAAATACTTCAGGATGGTTTTAACAACCTTCCAGTGATTCTCTCCTTGATCAGATTGGTATCTACTCACTACCCCTAGTGAGTATGCCACATCTGGTCGTGTACATGTCATGGCGTACATGATAGATCCCACTGCCGAAGCATATGGAATCCTACCCATACGCTCTCTCTCTTGAGGTGTTGTCGGACAATCCCTCTTCGAGAGAGAAATTCCATGGCCTATCGGTAGATAGCCTTTCTTGAAATTTTCCATGCTGAACCTTTTCAGCATAGTATCAATGTACGTGGACTGGGATAAGTCAAGCAACTTTTTGGATCTATCCCTATAGATCCTCATCCCTAGGATGTAGGAAGCTTCTCCCAGATCCTTCATGGAGAACTGTGACGATAGCCAAATCTTTATTCCCTGTAATGCAGGGACATCATTCCCGATTAAGAGAATGTCATCCACATACAATATAAGAAATACTACTACTGGACCATTAGCCCACTTATAAATGCAGGGCTCTTCTCCGTTCTTAACGAAGCCATACGTTTGATCGTCCTATCAAAATGTATGTTCCAACTCCGAGATGCCTGCTTAAGTCCATAAATGGACCTCTGTAGCTTGCACACCTTGGACTCATCTGTGGATGTGAACCCTTCAGGTTGTATCATATACACCTCTTCGTCCAGCTCTCCGTTTAGGAAAGCTGTCTTCACATCCATCTGCCAGATTTCATAGTCCAGATGGGCAGCTATCGCAAGCATAATCTGAATGGATTTGAGCATTGCCACAGGAGAAAACGTCTCGTCATAGTCTATACCATAACGTTGACGATATCCCTTGGCAACCAGATGGGCTTTATAGGTCTCCACCTTTCCGTCTGCGCCCCTCTTCCTTTTGAAGACCCACTTACACCCTATGGGTTTTACTCCTTCGGGTGGGTCAACCAATGTCCACACATCGTTGACCTTCATGGACTCCATTTTGGATTTCATGGCCTCTAGCCATTTCTCAGAGTCAGGTCTCTGCATTGCATCCATGTAGGTGATCGGATCCTCATCGTTTTCATCAAGTTCGACAGGATCACCATCCCCGATCAAAAAACCATAGTATCTATCCGGTTGATGTGGTACTCTATCAGACCGCCTTAAGGGTGCATAATCAATGGGCTCCGGATCTGATCTAATCAAATCCGGTTCAGGTTCAGTAACATGTGTCGGTTTTTCCACCTGTCGAACTTCGTCAAGTTCGACTTTAGAGGCAACAGTTCCTTCACTAAGGAACTTCTTTTCTAAAAAGATTGCCTTAAGACTGACAAACACCTTTGGCTCATCAGCAAGGTAAAAATAATACCCTTTGGTCTCTTTTGGGTACCCTATAAAATTACACTTGTCAGACCTAGGTCCAAGCTTGTCTGTAATTAAACGTTTAACATAAGCCGGATACCCCCAAACCCTAAGGTGCGAGAGTACTGGCTTACGTCCTATCCATATCTCATATGGCGTTTTGGCTACAGACTTACTCGAAACTCTATTTAGAAGGTAACAAGCCGATTCGAGAGCATATCCCCAGAGGAAGATCGACAGACCAGCAAACTCCATCATGGATCGAACCATGTCTAACAGGGTCCGATTCCTTCTTTCAGACACACCATTATGCTGTGGTGTTCCAGGAGGAGTCCACTGAGAGAGAATCCCATTCTTCCCTAGATACGTCAGAAACTCATTGGAAAGGTATTCACCTCCTCGATCAGATCGAAGAGTTTTAATACACTTTCCAGTTTGTTTTTCTACCTCATTTCGGAATAGTTTGAACATTTCAAATGATTCCGACTTATGCTTCATTAAATAGACATACCCATACCTAGATAGGTCGTCTGTGAAGGTTATGAAGTAGAAAAATCCACCTCTTGCACTTGAGCTCATGGGTCCACATACATCAGAATGTACCAGACCTAAGAGTTCACTGGCTCGCTCACCTTTTCCAGTAAAAGGTGACTTGGTCATCTTCCCAAGAAGACAGGACTCACAGGTTGGAAGTGATTCACAATCACTAACTTCAAGAATTCCTTCTTGAGCCAACCTGTTTATCCTGTTCTTATTGATATGACCTAGCCTACAGTGCCAAAGGTAGACTTCTGACACATTATCTATTCTAGAGCGTTTACCGAATTTTTGAACCACATTAACAGGCTGTGATAGTAAGTAAATTCTATTATTAATTGTCCAACAAATATTGTAACACCATTCAAAATGATATTGCAAATATTTCTTTTTATTAAAAAATCATAACCGTACATGGCCAAAAGGCCTACAGAAATAATATTTAATAAAAAACTTGGATAATAGTGACATTCACTCAGAATTACATTACGAGAATTGATTACAAGACTCATGATTCCTAAAGCTAGAACTGGAACTTTGCTTCCATCTCCAACATTCAGGAACCTCTCGCCTTCATCAAATCTCCTACTGACCTGCAGAC
>NC_026003.2:8228789-8263453 GCF_000442705.2 Elaeis guineensis | reverse complement strand
GTGCCAAAGGAGTCGTTCAACATTTGAAGCATCTCCTGTGGCTGGGCGTTCTCAAACCTTCGGCTGAACTCGTCATTCATTGCTGCCAGCATAATACATCGAACGGTGGTGCGGTCATTGAGCCACTTCAAGTAAGTATCTCGGATCGCCTTACTAGCGTTCGGAGCTGGCTCCTCAGGTGCTGGATCCGTTACTACATAAAGGATCCGCTCATGCTCAAGGACGATTTTCAATTTTCGATACCAGCTATCGAAATTGGATCCCATGAGCTTGTCATTATCTAATAATGACCGGAGCGACAGGGTAGTGGCCATAGCTGCTTAAAGGAAAACGAGACCTCTATTAGTACATAAATTAATACTAAAGACTTGGATTTTAGTCTAAAGTTTTTCTCAATATTTTTACGAAACTAGTAGCCTCATCCTCCAATTCGAAGAATTACTTTAATTTCTAATGGGTACTAGAATCCACACAGACTACACACGAGCCCAACTTTGGTTGGTCAACCCATGTGCATCTATGGGTAGGTTCTTAACCAGTTGTTTCTCTAAACAACTTCTAGTAATTGATTTTGCCTCAGAACCTAATCAGTAGGCTTTGGCCTCCACTGAAAAGATCTGGTTAGGTCCAACCATTAACATGACTTAATTTAGTGAATCGGACCAATAAATGATCAGGCCCGACTTTGGCCGGCCAACCTAACCACCATTAGAAAGACTCAATCAAATTATCATATTATGAATAATAATTCCATTAGCCAATGAGCACCAGGCCTTTGGGCCTCCAATGATCATTGAACTAATGGACTCATTATCACTCACTTAATGGGAGGCTATGACTTAGTTATCATTATAACTTAATCATTTTAGGGACCTAATAATTTTGAGGATTTTATTAAAGAATAGTAGAGAAGAAATCATCCAGCCAATTATTTCAATCCTTCCACTGACTTCACCAAGTCAGATTAAAAAAAGATTTAATTAAAGCTGGCATTAGGAGCACCAAAATCAGTCACACTGATTTACCTAATGACATGGATGAGCTCTAATCACCAAGTGATCTAATCAAAATCTAACTTACCAGATTGGCCAGGTAAGTGAGATCAGTGGTGGGGATTTGCCATTAACTCGTCAATGATCGAATCAATGCGAGTAGCTCCCGCTTAAGAACCACTGGTCAAAACTGCCGAACTTACCTTAGACACCAACCGGTTCATTAGTTTTAATTTTGATCAACTTAGTAAATAGAGCTCCACCGCGTAGCCATGAATTAAGTCCATCTTGGTCTAGTTAAAGACATGGACCCATTCAACTACAACTATTGAAGTTGAGTCTAGAGTATCCTTGACCTAATCTAATTCAACTTTTGATTAGATTTGACCAATTACTCCATTTAGTCCATTTTTAAACTAACCTTAGGTCTAACCCAATTATGGACCTAATTCATCTAACCCATTGACCCACAAGTTTATGCAATTGTCTTAGGTCTTAATTCACAATTCTAGACCTACTAGACAACACTTAATTCTTTTAATTAAGTACTTGGGCTGATGGGTCAGGGTTGGCATTTTGAAAATAATTTTCAAATTTGAAAGATTTTATTTTCTGTTCACCAAATGTGTTAACTCATTTCACAAACGGGTCAGCACATTCATAAACAGCAATTCTATTGCTCATTTCATAACAGAAAATAACTCAAAATAAATCATAAATTTTCTTTTAGATCTAATCTAACACATTCATGATAAATTCTTAATTAAGTCCTTTCGCTGCTTCATCGGCATGGGATATAATTACATCGGCACCCCTACCGCCATAGGAGACCCCATCGAATGGGAAGAGAGGGCCTTTAAACCCTACTTTTCTCCTATGATCGGACGCCATGGCAACTAACCCAATTAGATTACTTGCTACTTGGATCAAGTATATCTAAATATACCAATTTCAAAATTTAAATTTTAAATTTTAAATTTTAAATTTTAAATTTGAGATTTCAACCAAATTTTAAATTTTGAATTTTCAATCTTTGAATTTTAAATTGAATTTCAAATTTTAAATTTTAAATTTCAAATTTCAAATTTCAAATTTGAGATTTCAACCAAATTTTAAATTTCAAATTTTGAATTTTGAATTTTGAATTTCAAATTTCAAATTTGAGATTTCAACCAAATTTCAAATTTCAAATTTTGAATTTCAAATTTGAAACTTCTAACAAATTTCAAATTTCAAATCCTTTTGAATTTTGAATTTTGAATTTTGAATTTCAAATTTAAACTTATAGATTACACCTTAATCTACGCATGCATATGTATATCATATTCTAGAACCATGCTCTGATACCATTTGAAGCGAAAATTTAGTGCAGGGGCAAAATGGTAATTTTAAAACTTTTTCAAAATTACTATTTTACAGTGAAATTATTAATTAATCTCATTAATTAATACTAATTAACCCTACACTAGGATCTAAATATGATACAACAGCATGTATTTAAATTTGAAATTCAAATTTGAATCAGTAAACGTTTTACAGTACTGTGTTCAGAACATATCACTTTTTGCGGGTAGTCGATCACTGCAATCTGATCACCGTCGGGGGCTCTGATCATCATGTCACAGCCACACAAATATCTGGCCTCTGCGGATCGTCCACACGAAGCTCCCGTCTGATCAGCTCCTCACGAATGCTAGTTTGTGATTTCACCCTTTTGATGGCAGATGTTGATCGAACTCCTTCGATCGATGTGTGCCAACTTCTCAAACACTCTGGATCATCTACACAGTTGCTTGAGAGGCTGATGGATCTCTCCCTAAAATTTGGTGGACTCACGACACTCGTGGCATACCAATCTCACTTCCCGAACCCTAGGTAGAAACCCTAGGGTACACACCAAAAACCCTGCGCCCAATTTTTTCTCTTTTCTTTCTTTTTCTCTCGGAAGGTTTTGGACCTTCACCTTGCGCAGAAGCCTTCCTCACGCCCCAAAGTTTCTCTCCTAAAATTTCTACGCACGTCCCACCTTTCTCTTCTTTTTAAAACAACGTCGAACGTGTCTTATCCGCGTGAGAGGATAAAGATAAGAGGTTACACATTTGAATTCAAATCAAATTTGAATTCAAACGAAAACCAACTTATCCCTATCCTTTTTAGGCATGAGAAGAGAAGGGGCGTGGCTTTTTGTGCGTGGAAAATGTTTCATGAGAAACCTTTTCTCGTGTAAGTAATGTGGCGCACAAAATGGATAAGGATGAAAGGGCAAGTGATAAGTTATCCATTCAAATTCAAACATGCTTTGAATTTGAATGGCTAACTAATTATTTTATCCATCCATATGGCGCACAAATGAGGGCGTGGGGAAGGGAAGGGTTTTGCGTGGGGAATTCAAATGGGTGCAAGGAAGTTGAATGTCGCAGGGAATTTAAAACAAGATGGTTTGATTCAAATTGAGCCAACCTAGTTTAAAATAGGTTAAGCACAATTAGACCAGATTAAACCTAACATAATTAAGCTTAATTAGGCTCAATAAAATCTTAATCAAATTAAAAATTAACTAAACCTAACTCCTGATCAAATCAGAGACTAAACCACCTTAGCGATTAGGTCAACATTTAACCTAATCGGATCAATCCAAACTGAATCCAATTCAATTTGGACTTGATCCAAAAATAATTACTCAATCAAATTGAGTTAATTAGTGATTAAATCACTAATTAAATCTCTTATAAATATTGAGTCCAAATCCGATGGGCAATCAGGCATCAGAGACCATCGATATTAAACCCTGATCAAAGAGTTCAAATTTCAAATTCAAAATTTGAAATTCAAAATTTTGACCCTGGTACCCAAAATGTGTGGAACTCATAATTAGAGAATCCTAATTCTCAATCATAGAGTCCCAGATAGATAAGACTCATAATCAGCCATCAGATCAGAAAGGAACCTCTAATGTGTGTGACCCCGCAGGTTCGAACCTAAACCGGTAGCACAGGAACCAATTCCTGTACTAATCGAAGTGATCATCTAGCAATGATACCCGACGATCGGATAGGTCGAATAATCGCAATCGCAACATTCAGAACCTACGTGAATATGGTTACCGTATAATTCATCCCTTTTGACCCTGTGTTTAGGATGACTCAGGGTTAAACTGTCAACCCTGATGATATCATCCGAATCGTGCTCAACTCAATTAGTCCTGTGACTCCTCACTAGGACTACCCTGGCCAAGGTTTTGCTAAATTGAAACACGACTGTACACAGCTCCTAAACTGGAGTGGTCAATCCCATCTTGACACACGCACCGACAAGTCAAGTACTTGACTACACCCAGCAACCTTCCGTCACTGAATTAGAAATTCAGGTAGTCCAGTGCCTAAGTGCAGTGAGTTGCTTGCAAGTCACCATGGCGGTCTCAGGTCGGAGGGACATTTATACCCATATCCCATCGGAGCAAATCTTGACAGCAGAAATAGCTCCGGAGTTGGTCACGTTCAGTGCAGATGTACCATTACATCTCACCTGTATGCCATACCAGTGTCTCCACACTCTTTGATTATGAGGATAACCAACCCATATGGCACACAACGACCTATGCTCGATAAACGTTGTCGTCCTTGGTAACAACGTATCATTTGGTCGCGAACATGTTTAAGGACTAAGTGACAAATCCTCCTTTGTCGAGTCTAAATAGTCCTAAGGACTTCACCACAACACAGGAGTTCATTAGAAGATGAAATATTTGTGATGAAAAAATATCAAAATAACTTTTATTTATTTATAATTCATGTACTAATACAAAAAGGAGCACAACCGTCAACAGGCTGACGATTGGCTTTGGGACACTATTCCCAACAGAATCTTCACCAACTGATTCTGAAAGATGAAGGCTAATAGAAAGAAGCACAAAGAAGATGAATTGCTTGATTATGGCACATTTTGAGCACTTTAACCAATCATTTATGTGATCTTTTTTCAAGAAGAAGTCACCAAAAGAAATTTGGCTTGCATTGGAGGCACGCTACAAGAATGAGAAGAAAGATATGGACAAATTTTTGGCTATAAAGTACTTTGAATGTTAGATTATTGATTACATGTCAATCATGGATCAAGTTTATGAATTACAATTTTTGATTTCAAAACTTAGTAAACTTGACATTAAGATTCTTGATTCACTTCAAGTAGAGGCTATACTATCAAAACTTCCTCCTACTTAGCATGAATATAGGAAGAAAATTTTGCATTCATCCAAAAAACTCATATTGAAATAGTTTCAAATGCATCTACAAGTCGAAGTTGAGACTCGTATCCATGATGCATCATACATTAAATTCTAAAGTGAATTTTGTTAGTAAAACTGATAATGAAAAAACTCAAAAAAATCTAAAAGTCCAAAGAAATTGATATATTTTTAAGAACAATAAGAACAACAAAAGGAATAGAATGTGCTATCACTATAGAAAAAAAGGGCATTATATAAAGGAGTGCCGATACAAAAATTCTGAAAAAAAGATGGCATTGCAAATAAGACAGACTCTATTGAAAGTAAAGTCAAAAAACTTATTTTCATGGTTTTTGATCTTCGAATAGGAATGATCAACCAGTTGCATATAGCTACTATAACTAAGTCTAGTGATTGGTGGCTTGATTCTGGTGTAACCATACATGTTTGCAGCAACAAGGCATTATTCAAGACTTATGAAGAATGAAATGTGCAAAAAGAGGTTCTAATGAAAAATCACAATTCTGCCAAAATTCTTGAAAAAAGAGTAGTTGATTTGTTTTTCACTTTTAGGTAGAAACTTACTTTAGTGAACATATTTCATGTTTCCAAAATTGAAAAAAATCTTGTATCTACTAACCTATTAAGTAAAAAGGGTTTTAAGATTGTTATAGAGTCTGATAAGATTATTGTATCAAATAGTGAAATATTTTTATTGGAAAAAATTATTTATTTAATTGTATGTTCAAACTCAATATTAATGAAATAAATTATTCTTCTGCTTACATTGTTGAATCTACTTCTTCTTATGGCATGCTAGACTAGGTCATTTGAATTTTAAAAATTTAAAATATATGTCAAGATATGGACACATTTCATATCAGCATGATCATAGGGATAAATGTGAAATATGCATAAAGGGTAAAATGACCAAAAAATCTTTTCCTAAAGTTAACAGAAACATAAAATTGCTTTAATTAATGCATTCTGATATTCGTGAGTTAAATAATATATTAACTAGAGGAGGAAAAAGATAGTTCATAACTTTTATTGATGATCATTCTCATTATACTTACATAATAGTTAACAAAAAATAAAGATAAATTGTTTGAAAAATTCAAAGAATATAAATATGTAGTGGAAAACTAAAAGGAGAGAAAGATTAAACTACTTAAAAGTGATTGAGGAGCATCACAAAAATATTGAATATTAACGATGGTATTAGTGACAAAAAAAATTTCATCGCTAATAACATCTTTTAGCCATCATAAAACCAACCAAAAATATTATCATCGCTAATACTATTAGCTATGGTAGTTTAATTATTAGCAACGGAAAAAGCCGTCACTAAAAGTGTTTAAATTTTTTAATTTTTTTTGTGATATTTAAACATAAAATAATTATTAGCGATGGCGAATTGGAGTTATTAATGACGAAAATCTTACCATCGTTAATAATTTTTTGAAAAAAAATTGAATAATAATTTGATAAAATAATTTTTTTAAAAATATTATTAGCAATGATGATACTTTTTCATTGGTAATAATCTAAAAAGTTATTTAGATTCAATTCGAACTCGATTCAAATCCAATTTGAAATCCGGTAAATTTTAATTTAATTAGACTTTAAATCTAAATCTTACTTGAATTATAAAATCTAATTAATTATAAATTAATTTAAAATTAATTAAATTAAATCTGATTTAAATTAATTATAAAAAAATAATTTTTAATTTAAGTTCAATTCAAATTTAATTTGAAATCTTATTAATTCTAATTCAATTAAATTTTGAATCTAAGTCCTACTTGGATTGTAAAATCTAGTTACCTTCAAATTAGTCAAATCTGATTAAATTTAATCTAATTAAAATCAATTAGAAGAAAATAATTTTCAATTTGGATTCAATTCGAATTCAATTCGAATCAATTCAAATCTAATTCAAAATTATGTCAAACTTAATTCAATTAGACTTTGAATCCAAATCTTAATTAGATTATAAAACTCAATTATCCTCAAATTAAGTCAAACCTAAGTAAATTTAATCTAATTTAAATCAATTAGGAGAAAATAGTTTTCAATTTAGGTTCAATTCAAATCTAATTCGAATCCGATTTGAATCCAATTCAAAATCCTTTCAAACCTAATTCAATTAGGCTTTGAATCTAAGTCCTACTTAGATTATAAAATCTAATTAGTCTTAAATTAAGTCAAGCCTATTTAAATTAAATCTAATTTAAATCAATAGAATTTGATCCATGATTCAATTCAAATCTAATTCGAATCTGATTCAAATTCAATTCGAAATTCTGTCAAATCTAATTCAATTAGATTTTGAATCTAAGTCCTACTTGAATTATAAAATCTAATTAACCTCTAATTAAGTCAAGCCTAATTAAATTAAATTTGATTTAAGTTAATTAGAACTTGATTCATGATTCAATTCGAATCCAATTTGAATCCGATTCAAATCTAATTCGAAATCTTGTCAAATCTAATTTAATTAGACTTTGAATCTAAATCTTACTTAGATTATAAAATCTAATTAGTCTTAAATTAAGTCAAATTTAATTAAATTAAATTTGATTTAAGTCAATTATGACTTGATCTATGATTTAATTTGAATCTAATTCAAATCCGATTTGAATCCAATTCAAAATTTTGTCGAACCTAATTCAATTAGGCTTTGAATTCAAATCCTACTTGAATTATAAAACCTAATTAGCCTCAAATTAAATCAAATCTAATTAAATTAAATCTAATTTAAATCAATTAAGATTTGATCTATGATTCAATTCGAATCTAATTCGAATCCGATTCGAATCTAATTCGAAATCTTGTCAAATCTAATTCAATTAGACTTTGAATCTAAGTCCTACTTGAATTATAAATCTAATTAACCTCAAATTAAGTCAAATATAGTTAAGTTAAATCTAATTTAAGTTAATTCGGACTTGATCAATGATTCAATTTGAATCTAATTCAAACCTGATTTGAATCCAATTCGAAATCCGATCAAACCTAATTCAATTAGACTTTGAATCTAAGTCCTACTTGAAATATTAAAATCTAATTAGCCTCAAATTAAGTCAAACTTAATTTAATTTAAATCAATGAAGACTTGATCTATAAATTAATTAAGCTCAAAAATTTAATAAAATTCAATAATAATTTTTAACCACCTAAAAAATGTCAAAGAGAAAAAAAATTTTAATATTAAAATTTAATATTAAAAAATTTAATAATGTTAGCGATGGAATAATTTACCATCGTTAATAATTTTAAAAAAAATATTAGTTTAATTTTTTTTAAAAAAAATAATATTAAAATTTTATTTTAAAAAAATTAATAGTATTAGCGATGGTAGATGGGTATTAGCGATGGAAACTATCGTCGCTAATACCCTGGCATGTAAAATGGAGTTTTTTCAATCGTATTACAAACAGCCATTACCGTCGATAATAGTCCGACTAAAAAACACCCCCAACCCATCAGAGGGAAAAAAAATTTTCATGCTTGTTCTCTTCCTTCTCGCGAATCCCCTCTCGTTCTCCTCCTTTCTGAGTTTTTCCACCTCATCGGTGCCTCCTCATGATCGGTGACAACCCCCTTCCTTGGTGCATCCTTCCCGACATTCCCTGCTCCCCTCACATCCTCCTTCCCAATGTTTCGACCCCACCGACGCCTCCTATGCTGCGGCCCTGAGGTCATCACCCCAGTCCTACCTCGCCCACGGCCGCCCCAACCCCGTCGGTGCCTCCTACGCTGCGGCCTCGAGCCCACCACCCCTGCCCCCTCACCCGCGGCTGCCACGACCCCACTGGTGCCTCCTACGCTGCAGCCCTGAGCCTGCCACCCAGGCCCCACCTCTCTCGCAGCCGCCCCGATCCCATTAGTGCCTCCTACGCTGTGGCCTTAAGCCTGCCACCCTGGCCCCACCTCGCCCGTGGCTGCCCTAACCCTGTCGGTCGAACCCTGCAGCCCCTGCCCCACCAACCTCCCCATGGCCCCATCCCCCTGGCCTGACCACAAGGCCTCTTCCCCGCCGCCCCCAGCTCATGGCCCCGACCCTACGACCCCTACCCCGCGGCCCCGTCCCCACACTAGCGCACCTATTATTGTGAGTATTAGCGATGGTAGGGGCCATATCAATTAGATGTACGGGACTTAAGATTATGTTATGGCTTCTTTTTCTTCTTCCCATATGATGTCTTAAAGCTGATGGGTGCCGATGAATTTTGGTTGCTATATTTTTATGGTTGCCTTCTTATTTTTCTTGATGATGATCTAAACTAAATAGATATTAAAAGGACTGACCTCTTTTTCTTCTTCCCATATGATGTTTTAAAGCTGATGGATGCCGATGGATTTTGGTTGCTATATTCTTATGGTTGTCTTCTTATTTTTTCTGGTGATGATCCAAAGTAAATGGATATTGAAGGGACTGGCCTCTTTTTTTTCTATCCATATGATGTCTTAAAGCTGATGGGTGCCGACAAATTTTGCTTGTTATATTCTTATGGTTGTCTTCTTATTTTTTCTAATGATGATTCAAACTTAATTAATGGATATTAAAGAAAATGGCTCTATAGATTGCTATGGACTCTTTTTCTTGTTTCTATATGATGTCTAAAACCTGATGGGTGCCGATAGATTTGGCTTGCCATTTCTAAGGACAACAGAAGATTTTACGCAATGAGAACTGATCTCTTTTTCTGCATGTTCGGAGTCCTACATCTTTTTTTCTCCCTTTAAAAGGTCATTAGCTCTGAAGTAGCAACTTGCTGGTACACTATGGACTGAAACTTGTCTTTCCTTAAACAACCCCCATAAATAGTAATTTTCTTAAAATCCTACAAATCTAGAAAGTCATGGACTGAGGCTCCACTTGTCTAAATATCTATTTATTTTTACTAGATCAACTTGATACCTCTAGTAACATTATTCTTGATCTATGGTAGATGACACACCACAGCAGACCTACCCTTAGACCCATCAATCGATGTCGATCCTTTATCAGAGAGATCAGATATTATGTAAGATTATTAGTTAGCATCTGCAATGTATCAGTAAAAAAATTATTCTCATCCAACAATACATGATAATGTGTGGATCTGCATGGCTACAAAGATAGATGTCAAACTCCATCGGATGATAAATACTTGTGACAAGTTGCTTTTCATCGAAGAAGAACTACTTTTTGCAAAAACTAGGATGCTCGAAAAAAAATTGGAATCCTACATCATCAAGATTTGGGCAAAAGTATCCTATTGATGCAGCCAGGTATCTTTTTTCTGATTTATATTTCAGACTCATATTGCTCATTTTTTCTTTAGTCATAAATTATGTATGTTACTTTTATGAATGTGGTACAAAGTTAAAGTATCATGATATAAGTTAAATAAATATGATATATAGTTATTTTATTTTGGTACACAGTTAATTTATGATACATAGTTATTTTTATTTTCAAAAATTATAGATCATGTCTTTCTGAGGTCGGAGCCATCACAGCAGAGAAGGAAGCACTGAAAGAGAGAGCTCTCATACAGTCAGCTTATATAATTCTGCAGCACATATGCCATGTGGTAAACCCTAACACTTTAGTTATTCTGAGCCAACGATCTTAGAGCCTCCTGGATGCCATCCGCGATACGATCGTGGAGCTTCTCTGAGATCCACAGCTGTACGATCGATTGGACTCATCATTCCAGCAATCATATCATATAATTATATTACTAAATTTTTTTACTTATTTTAAATTTTTATATTTAGAAGCTTCATATATTTAGGTTTGAGTCTAGAAAGAAGATCTAGGGGCTAAAAATTCAATCGATGGACCAGAGGTGTCTATAGTTTCGTATCATCAAATGAAATATGTAGAAATAATTTGTTCGAGAATCGAAAGAGTATATCAAAAGATACACCTCCATATCAAAATTTTCTAATATTATTTTATTTTTTTCATTACAGGATGCTGGGATATTCGGTTCTCATCCATCAGCTATTGGAGAGAAGCAGGAGGAGGAGGCAGACGATGATGAGGTTCGGATCTTTTTTTTATATATATTTTATTTTTTTTGATACTGCTTGTAAAAAAATTATATAATTTATATTTTTAATATAATATAATTAGTTTTAAATTTTTGATTATCATATTATCTTTGGATTTTAATTATAATAGGTATTAAGGACCATAATTCATTGTGATTAATTAAATAGATTTTAAAAAAAATAGTTATTAATTTTTAAAAAAATAAAATTAATTATTAATGATAGTATTAGCGACGGCATTAGCGATGATAATACCATCGCTAATATTTTTTAAAAAAATTATTTAATTTAAAAATTTAAAAAAATTAGAGATGGCATTAGCAGTGGTAAATGTCATCGTTAATATTTTTTTGAAAAAAGTAAAAATTTAATTTAAAAATTAAAAAATAATTAACGATGAAATTTTTCATCACTAATAGTCTTATTAGCGACAGTTAAGATTTTCATCACTAATAAGGATATTTAGCGATCAGATTTTTTCAGATTGACTGTTACGATGGAATTAGCAATGGCGAGATTATTGGCGACGACATGTAGACTATTGGCGATGGCAACTAGCCAATAGTGAAGGAAAATACTTTTCTAATGATTTGTCTACATATTGTGAAGAAGCTGGAATAATCCATCAAAAATCCACATCTTACATTCCACAATAAGATGGTCTTGCTAAAAGAAAAAATTAGAACATTGGCAGATATGAAGAATGCTATACTATTAAATGCTAATTTGCCTTATAGTTTATGAGGTGAAGTACTTTTCACTGCTTGCCATATTCATAATAAAGTTCCATCTAAGAAATTATATATATCATCTTATAAAATTTGGAATAATAAAAAGCCAAGTTTAAGCTATTTAAAAGTGTGGAGATGCATTATTTTTTATAAAGTTCCTAACCCATAGAAAATTAAATTAGGATCAAGAAATTGTAATTGTGTATTTTTAGGTTATGCACAAAATTCTAAAGCATATAGATTTTTGGACTTAGAATCTAATGTAATAGTAGAATCCATTCATGTTGAGTTTTTAGAAAATAAATTTATGCACGATTCTACTATTTATGAACGTATAGAATATGGTTTAAATTTGCATGATTCTAATGTGCATGATTCTAATGGGCATAAATTAGATCAATTAGACTTGACTCCTATTATCTCAAGTGAGAAAAGAAAAGAAAGAGATGAACTCACTGAATTTAGGAGTCAAAAAGTTAGAAAGGAAAAATATTGGGCTCTAATTTTATTTTTCTAGATTCTATTATCTTCTTGGTTGAAGGAGATAGAACTAAATTATTCAATAAAACACCCATTTTACTAAACATCGAAAATGATCCAAAGACTGTCAATGAAGCTATATCTTTTAGAGATGCAGCATTTTGGAAAGAAGCTATGAACGATGAAATAGACTCAATTTTGTCAAATAATACTTGGGTTCTAGTTGATTTACCTCCAGGTTCTAAGCCTATAGAATGTAAATACGTGTTTAAAAAGAAATATGATATTGATGGTTCTATACAAACTTTTAAGACGTCATTAGTTGCTAAACGCTTCATGCCAAGAGAAGGCATAGATTACTTTGATGCTTTCACATCAGTGGTAAGAATAACATCCATAAGAGTACTTATTACTTTAGCATCAATCTATAGTTTATACGTGCATCAAATGGATATTTAAATAATCTTTTTAAATGGGAATTTAAATGAGAAAGTATACATGGAGCAACTTAAGGATTTTATACTTCCTAATAATGAAAGAAAATTTTATAAATTGATAAGATCTTTGTATAGTTTGAAGCAAGCTCCAAAATCATGGCATGAGAGATTTGACAATGTGATCTTGTTAAATGGCTTTAAACATAATAGTGCAGATAAGTTCATACATTCCAAGTTTACAAAAGATTGCGGTGTAATTATTTATCTCTATGTAGATAACATATTAATCTTTGGTACCAACCTACTAGGAATAAATGAAACTAAAAAGTATCTAACTTTTGTATTCAAAATGAAAGATCTTAACAAAGTAGATACTATTTTAGGAATCAAGGTTAAGAAACATAGTAAATGTTATGCACCAAATTAGTCACATTATATTGAGAAATTGCTTCAAAAATTTAAACATTATGATATAAAAGAAGTAAATACTCCATATGATTCTAGTATGAAGTGGACTAAAAACTATGATAAGGTAATAGCACAATAAAAATATGCTAGTGTTATACGAAGTTTTATGTATGTAATGTATTGCACAAAACTAGATATTGCCTTTGTTGCATGTAAACTTTCAAGGTGTACAAGTAAGCTTTATAAAGGTCATTGGAAAGCCATTTATAGAGTCATGGGTTATCTCAAAAGAACCATTGACTTAGGCTTGTATTATTTTGATTTTCAACTATACTAGAAGAGCATTGTGATGCAGGCTGGATAACAAGTGCAAATGTTAACAAATCCACATCATGATGGATATTCACTCTTAGAGGTTGTGCAATATCTTGGGCCTCTAAGAAACAAACATGTATTTCATATTCAATCATGGAGTTAGAATTTGTAACATTGGCTGTTGCAGGCAAAGAAGCTGTCTGGCTAAGAAATTTAGTATTAAAAATAGAGTTGTGGCTACAATCAATGCCAGCCATTTCTTTGCACTGCAATAGTGAAACAATTATGTTTAGAGCATAAAGTAATATTTATAATGATAAGTCTAGATGTATAAGTCTTCAACATGAATATGTTCGTGAATTAATCTCAAGTAGAGTTATTACCATTGTCTATAAGAAGTTTGGCAATAATTTAACGGATCTGCTTACTAAAGAACTATCTAGAGATATGGAAAGAAAAACATCTAGTGGAATAGAGCTGAAACCTATACTAAAAGGCATCGATAATGGTAAACCAACTTTAAATTAGTGAAAGCTAATTTCAAAGTTTAATGGATAACAACAAGTGACTGTTATATACTTGAAAAGCACTGAAAATAAATAAATAAATACATATGGGCTCCATTCTAGGATGTTCAATGCTAACTGTTACATAAGAAGGATGAGTAAAATTCTTAATGAAGTTCATTATTAAGTATTTATGGTAACAAAAACTTTAAAAAATTTTACTTATATGAATATAGAAGTGGTGTAGATTCTAACAAGAGTTTGGGATTTCTTTTGTAAATATTCATGAAATAGGATGAGCACGTAATCTTAATAGTGCTAAAGCAGTTATAAAACTTTTTAAGGATTTGAATAATGCTATATGTGTAGTATTTTAAATTCTATCTCAAAGAGTGTTGGTTTAATTTGTGAACACCAATATCTTTATTAGAATGTTAAGGACTAATACTAATTGAAAGTTTAAATCTTATAAACATGGCATTATTATGTGAAAGAAATATATTTATAACATTACAATCTAGTGGGAGAATGTTAGCATAGATTGTAATGTTGGGAGAAAGAAAAGTCCCATATTTGAAAAATTAGATTTCTGAAAGAGTTTTTAACTATAGGTCCGGAATGTGAGTATATATATATATATTTGAGTAAGGTTGATCGGATTTGGTTTTGGATTTGGTCTTAGATTCGATCATATCAAAACTAGACAATGAAAGTCCTACATCGATGATCCAAACCGTTTGATATGATTTACTAACTCAAAATTATTTATATATTAAAAAATTTCTAATCTACGCATCAAGAGATTAAAAAATTTATTTAATTCAATTTAATTTAGAATGTCCAATTTTTGACTATTTGATGCATGATCAAAGATTTTTAAATTATATAATTTTTTGTTTGCAAGTAGTTTTGAGATGGTATATTATATTTAATGATTTAAATTATTAACATAGAATCTTTATTATAGAGTTTTGATCTAACCGAATTTGAATCCAAATTCGATTGATCTAATTCTGTATGCACGCATAATATATATATTTATATATATAATTTTTTTAAAAAATATATCCTAACTTCCAGTAATAACTGTCTGTTCTCCGTTACCCGCTGGATGATGAAAAAGAAGGATGCGAGAAGCGATGCTCATCCCCCTAAGCCCCGAGCTCTGTTCCACGGCCGCGCTTCCGGCCGGCCTCTCCCTCCGCCGCCGCTACCACCCGACCGCCTCCACTTCTCTCGCCGCTCTTCGACACCCGCTTCCCCTCCCTTCCTCTCCCTGCCGCCTCCATTGCGGCGTCCTTATCTCAAACGCCCCATCTCCCCTCCCCCTTCGCCGCCGCCTTCCCTCGACTAAAAGGGCTTCCTTGGTCGCCGTGGAGCCTTCGCAACAAGAGGAAGAGGAAGAGGAAGGGGACGAGGGGGAAGCGGAGTCGGAAGATGCGGGTAGGCCTTTGGTTCAGCTCCTCTCGGATGGAGCCGCAGAGAGGGACATGAGGTCCCTTCCCTCTCCCCCCGTCGAAGTGAGGGAGCTGGAGGAGTTCCCGGAGCAATGGAGGAGGGCCAAGATAGCGTGGCTTTGCAAGGAGCTTCCTTCCCACAAGAACTCCACGTACGTCAGAATCCTCAACGCGCAGCGCAAATGGATCACCCAGGAGGACGCCACCTACATCGCCCTCCACTTCATGCGGACCCGAGATAATGAAGCCAGTTTCCGGGTCGGTGGTACTTCTACGTTTTGTGCGTCCTGTTTTGGTGGATTGATCCGTTGCCCCCTAACTGTTCGTTTTTTTGCCTCACCGTACAGAGTTCACTTGTTTCAAACTCCTTTTCTTCTCAATTTTTTTTTTATTATTTTTTTTACACCTTGGCAGCTGGTGATTGAGGCACAAAAAAGATTTTGCGGCAAGTTAGCACTTTTTTCTGTTGGAGGAGAATTGAATTGTTTAATTTTAGCTGTCTGAATGAAGTCTTTGCTTCACTTTCACTTGTTTGCTCCACTTCAAGCACATCACTTCTTTGATCCTCTTATTCTTCTCAAAAATTCGTTCTTGTCCTCTTCTGCAGTCAATGGTTGAGGCTTAATGAAAATTTTATGCATCAAAAAAAATTTTTTTTTTTTTGGGTCAGAGGAGTTCAGACTTTCCAGATTCAGCTTTCAGGCCAGAAAGCTGTTTAATTTCAAATGTGTAAATGGGCGGCTCCATGGCTCTGGATCCTTTTCAAACTCACTTGCACACTTCTGCATGTCTTGACCTGTCATCAAAATTTGATTTTTCTCACCTCCATCGTCTATTTTGTGTCGCCCAATGGAAATTTTCTCCATAAAGTTAGCCCTTTTTCTTTAACAGAAGAGGATTAAATTGTTTAGTTTCAGCTGTCTGAATGGATGGCTTGTTGATTTCAGGTATACAAATGGATGGCCCAGAGGCACTGGTTCCGATTTGATTTTGCTCTGGCAACAAAGCTAGCTGATTACCTGGGAAAGGATCGGAAATTCACAAAATGCCGTGAGATGTTTGATGCTATAATCAACCAAGGTCGCATCCCCAGTGAGTCCACATTTCATATCCTGACAGTTGCTTATCTCAGTGCACCTGTA
Organism: Elaeis guineensis; assembly: GCF_000442705.2. Classification (NCBI taxonomy): domain Eukaryota; kingdom Viridiplantae; phylum Streptophyta; class Magnoliopsida; order Arecales; family Arecaceae; genus Elaeis; species Elaeis guineensis. The sequence goes on along the minus strand of NC_026003.2, from coordinate 8,246,709 downwards.
GAAGGCTGCCTTGAGGAGGCATGCATAATCTACAATAAGATGATTCAGTTAGGTGGTTACAAGCCACGGCTCAGCTTGCACAACTCTCTCTTTCGAGCGCTTGTCAGGAAGACAGGAGGGTCATCAAAGCATTATCTCAAGCAGGCTGAATTCATCTATCATAATCTGGTAACATCTGATCTTGAGATACATAAGGATATCTATGCTGGACTAATATGGCTCCACAGCTATCAAGATGTTATAGATAGAGAAAGAATTTCTGCTCTGAGGGAAGAGATGAGGCATGCGAAAATTGAGGAGAGCAAGGATGTATTACTCTCCATTATGAGAGCTTGCTCCAAGGAAGGAGATGTAGAGGAAACAGAGAGAACATGGCTCAAGCTTTTAGAGTCCGGGTGCAGTCTCCCTTCTCAAGCCTTTGTTTATCGAATGGATCTTTATGCAAGGGCCAATGAGCCAATGAAATCGCTGGAGATATACAAAGGGATGAAGGAGCAGAAGATTCCCATAAGTGTTGCTGCATATCATAAGATAATTGAGGTCATGTCAAATGCTCGAGAAGTTGACATTGCAGAAGAACTAATAGATGATTTCATTGAAAGTGGTATGAAGCCTCTTATGCCAGCTTATCTCAATTTGATGCACATGTACTTCCATTTGGGCATGCATGACAAATTGGAACTTACATTCTCAAGATGCCTCACACGATGCAGTCCGAATCGAACCATCTACAATATATACTTAAAATCTTTGGTAACAATTGGTAACCTTGAGAAGGCCGACGAGATTTTTAATGAAATGCATGAGAATGGGACAATTGGGACCAATGCCCGTTCCTGCAACACCATTTTAAGAGGGTTTCTTGCCTTAGAAGATCATGTTAAGGTTGCAAAGATACATGATATAATGCGCCAAAAGAAATATGATGTTGAACCTCAGTCTCTTGAAAAGCTTCATTATGTTCTTAGCCAGAACAGAAAGGTAGTCAGAAGAACTGTAAGTATGAAACTTGATCAGGAGCAACGTGAGATTCTGATTGGCTTGCTGCTCGGTGGTGTACGGATGGAATCAGATGTGGAGAGAAGGAATCATGCAATCCATTTTGAGTTCGATGAAAGTTCCAATGTCCATTCCGCTTTGAGGGCACACATTCATGAAAGATTTTATGAGTGGTTGACTCCATCAAGTAGGTTAGCTGAGGATGATCATGAGATACCATATCGATTTTCTACTATCTTACACTCTTATTTTGGTTTTTTCGCTGATCAGTTCTGGCTTAAAGGACGACCAATGATTCCAAAGCTTATCCATAGATGGTTGTCAGCACGTGTTTTAGCATACTGGTACATGTATGGGGGATTCAGAATATCCTCTGGTGATATTTTGCTCAAGATGAAAGGAGGAAACCGCGAAGATGTTGAAAGAATTGTCAAGGCATTGCAAGCAAAGTCCCTAGCTTGTAGAGTTAAGAGAAAAGGTAAAGTGTTTTGGATAGGTCTTCAAGGAAGCAATGCAGATGCATTCTGGAAATTAACAGAATCTTATGTATTGGTGAGTGTCAAGAATCTTCTGGCACCAGGTGATGTTCTAACAGGAAATGGAAGGGAAGAAGGTCAATTCAATGACTCTCAGACTGAGTCTGAACCTGATGAGCAGGGGTCTGTTTAGAAGGTGGTGAAAATTATTTATTATTTTCAACACAACACTCCAAGATGCTCAAGACTAGAAAGGGTTATGACCATGAGTGCAAGTTTTTAAATTTACTTTTGGTGCATTCATTGCTGCAGCGAAAGGCCTTTTGGTTCAAGAAGGCAACAACATAACTGAATGTAGTCGGCAGGAATTTCACTAGTTTTAATAAGATGAGTTCATACAGATGAAGCGTTTTTTGGTTTCAGTCTGCCCAAATCAATTCTTGTAGATGAGCCACTACCTTGTTAAAACTAATTTTGCTTTGTATGTTTAATTACTTGAATTATTACAAGATTATATTTTTTTTCCACCTTCTCCCATGCACCACTTTTTATATTATTTCTTTATTCTGCTAGCTAAAGATGTTGTTGTTCGCATAAATTGTTCTGTTGGGGAAGGTTGGCTTCAAAACTAGTTGAAGGAACCTTAGGATTTGCACCTATGGGGCAAAAAAGTTACAAGCTGGTTTCTGAATTTTTCATGACACTCTATGTGCATGGAGACAAGAGATGATCAGGGTGTGCCTTAACATTTGTGCGTAAGTTTAGAGACTTGGTAAAGAGGAAAAGACTAGAGGCTAGCAAACTGAGATAGTACCTCTAAATCAGATTTGAGAAAACCATTTGCTATTGGATGTAATCTTTGTAACCCTTTTTAACCGAGGAAGCCATTTCTTATGCACCTACATAGGTCTTCTATTTCCCAATTTGTTGTTATTTCTACATAACCCTTTCAAAAAGTTGATAGATGATATATTTTTCTGCTACCAATAAATAGATTATGTGCAATTTAAATAAAGTTTCATTTTCTTAGTTGATCCTAGATCTGTCAACGGGTCGGGTTCGGATACCGGATCCGGGTCCAAATATCCGATAGATCTGACCTTGAAATACCAGATCCGAACTCTAATGGGTCTTGAGTATCCGAATCCGGTTCCAAGACCCGATTCTCAGTGGAGGGCAGCGGTGGAGAGGGAGAGGCAGTCCGATTGGCGGCGGAGATGATGCGAAGCAAAAGGAGGGGGCGTGGAGCCGCGGAAGGCAACGGTGAAGGGGGAAAGGTGGAGAGAAGATCGCATCTTGGCCTTGGTGAGGGAGAGGAAGGCGGGAGCAGGAGAGGAGGGAGGGTTCAGCGCCATCAGAGAGATCGTATCTCGACGGAAAGGGAGAGCACGAGACTGAGAGACAAAGAGAGGGAGAGGATCTCCTATCGGAGTGGATCTCTTCCGTCTACGGCCTTGGTGTCAAGGTCCAACCGTTGGCGAGCGGATCTCGCAGCAGAGAGGGAGAGGCAGGGCGTCCGGAGCAGGAAAGAAGGAGAGGGAGAGGTGCCATCGAGGAGACTTAGAGCAGCGTCGTAGAAGGCCGACCGTCCCAATACCCAAACCATCTCCAGCTCCACCCTGTGCTTCCTCCTTAATATCTTCAGTATCATCGTCTTCCCTAAAATCTAAAACAAAACAAAGATCAAATCCAATACCACAACCCAGAAGAAATCTCTCAATGTTCTCAATCAAAATCAAAACAAATCGATCAATCATTTAATCGGAGAAGGGTCACTACCGACCAGCTTCATTGGATCCGAAAAGAAGGCGGTCTTCAATACGAAGAGAAAAGGAGAAGTCATCAATGATGGGCTTTGAACCCGATGGCAGATGCCCGAAGCTGGAGAGGATGGGAGGGAGAGGCGCCATCAAAGAGACTGAGAGATAGAGAAAGAGAGACTGAGAGAGGGAGATTAAGAGAGAGAGAGAGAGATTGAGAGACTAAGGAAGAGAGGGAGAGAGGAAGACTGAGAGATGGAGAGAGGGAGACCAAGAGGAAGAGAGGGAGACTGAGAGAGGGTCTGGATATTAAATATTTTTAATATATATATATATAATATTATTGTACTATATTATTTGGGTTCCAGGTCTATCGGGTTTGGATATTTAATATCCAGACCTTATCCATTTACATTTTGGTTTATCGAGTCCGGATCTGGATCCGGATAAATGGGTCCGATGCTAATACCAGACTCGGACCCGTTGGGTAAATACCTGCAGGTCTCAGGCCTCGATCCGGCCCGTTGACAGCTCTAGTTGGTCCTATATAAATCATTTCAACTATTCTGCTTATCTTTTCTTAATCATAAAAAAGGATAGCTGGTTGTTAGTACTTGAACATTCCTTATACTAGATCATTTGATGGAAGTTAATTATAGATTATAGAAGAGAACTGCTGGCCTTTAGTGTTTGCGAAAGATCTAGCCATCTAAGCTTTCAATGGTATTCAGCCATTCTTATAATAGAAATCGCGCATTCTCTTAACTTTTTAGCTTCCTGTTTTTTTTTCCCCCGTCAGTGTTGCTAATACCAAGGGTTCATGTTTTCATGTTTTCATCTGAAAATGAAACTACCTAGGCTACATCAAACTGCTAAGCAGCATCGATCAGAGAGACTTCTGGTATTTAGGTCTTGGTTTACATAATTGCCAAGACTTTATAAAAGGAAACGATGAAAAACCGGGACAGATACTACAAAAAACAAAAACCAAAAAAAATTAAGAAAAAGGGACTGGATGGAAGTTCTGAGAAGACTGTTGGACACAACTTAAACAATCCTTTGTATTGGGATATACCGATTGACCCCCATATGTCGATTTATCTTCGGATCGGTCCGACCGACGTCCGACTCTACCCACCGGACAGACAGACGACTCCGACAACGACTCCGACGGACGACTCCGATAATGGCTGCCGATAATATCCGATCGAAGGTATGTCGGCCGAACAGATTCATACTGTTCCCGACTGATCGAACGGCCGAACCCATATCACCGACTCACTATCGGAGGTGGCAGCCGACGTCCGATTAGCCGAGCGGCCGAACCCACATCACCGACTCACTGTCGGGGTGGCAGCCGACGCCCGACTTCCACAAGCACCAGATCAGCCGACGGTGTCTCCGAATCACCACCCGACGACCCGACAGCCGAATAACGACATATAGTCGGCCAGGCCATCCAAATGCCGTACAACCGCTATGGGTTGTTCTCCTGTCAAGGACATGCCGTACGACCGTCGTGGGGTGTTATTCTGCTAAGGACATGGGTTAATGACCTGACAACCCACACCGAGTTGACAGTCCCCGACGATTTGACAACTCCCTAGTTGTCTGCACCATTAATGGCGGGACCATACCGCATTCTACTATAAAATGGGGTAAGGCAACAGTCTTGATAAGTTCTGAGCAAGCTTTCTCAAGCATGGGTAAGCGCCTCTAAGCTCTTGAGCTCTCTAGCTCTCCCTCCCTCTCGCTGAGTTCCACTGTTGTCTAGTCTCCTCTCTGACTTGACCGTCGGAGGGTCCCCACCGGAGGCATCTCCGGTCAGTGAGGACTTTTCTTGCAGGTGCGCGACCCCGACGATCGGACGACGGGGGGATTGACCGCAACAGATTTGGCACGCCAGGTAGGGGCTCGACAGAGATTAGACAGCGAGCTCCACAGAGCTTGAAAAATCTCTCGAGACGACGAAAACCAGGGCTCAGCGATCGAGAGCTATCGGATCGGCGAGGCGCTCTTCCCATCGGGAAGAGGCTCCTCCTTCACCCTCCATAGCGGAATCCAGCTCTCCGCACCCGGTGGTGACCACGAAGGCGCAGATCGCAGCGATTGTGCGGCAAATGATCGTTCTGATGGATGTGGTCAAAAATCTCCAACAGCAACCGACTCAGTTGCCGCAACCACCGGCGGAACAACCGACGGTGCACCCTATGCCATCCAGAAGCAGCCGCCGATGCCCGCGTCAACTTCCGTCTCCTCCTCAAGAGCAGCCATCGCAGCACTCCCACCGAGAAGGAGCGAGGCGGCCATGGCGCGACACCCACCGATCTCGGCATCCCTCTCCTTCCCAGCTGGAGCGAGCGAGGAAGGAGAAGCGGCCGCGGACACCGTCCGCCTCACTCTCAAGTTCGTCGGGAGATTCGACCCCTGGGGTTTCTCAACACCGACGGTTAGACGACTACGAACACAAGTTTGAAGAAATCGACCATCGGCTTGCCCAGCTCCAGGCGGATGGTCAGAAGTCTTCGAACGACGTCGACTTCCAGACCATCCAACCTCTCTCCCGATTTATCCTCGATGAACTGATCCCTAGTCGGTTCAAGATGCCTCATGTGGAGCCATACGACGACTCCACTGACCCAGTTGACCATCTGGAGAGCTACAAAGCTCTCATAACAATTCAAGGGGCAACCGATGCCCTCCTCTGCATCGGCTTCTCCACCGCACTTCGTAAAGCTGCCAGGGCCTGATACTCCGGCCTCCGCTCAGGGAGTATCCACTCCTTCGGACAGCTCGAGCATTCTTTCGTGGTCCATTTCAGCACCAACCGAAAACCACCACGAACCTCGGACAGTCCTTTCTCCCTCAAACAGGGAGAAAATGAGACGCTTCAACACTTTGTGGCCCGATTCAATGCGGCCACACTTGAGGTCCGGGACCTCAATGAAGACATGGCAATCTTGGCCATGAAGAGGGGGCTAAGGGGGTCCCGGTTCACATATTCTTTGGACAAGATCCTCCCTCGGATGTATGTCGAATTACTAGAACGCACATATAAATACATGCGCGCGGACGAAGGAGCTTCCGACCGGTGCCTGACCGAGGGCACGGGCCAGAAGGAGAAGCAGAAGAAAAATCGGGCTCCTACTGAACCCAGCAGGCTCCACCGATAGATGGGTCTCACCCCGACATGGAGTTCGAGCCCGACGCATCGCAGGTATGACTCCTGCACCCCTCTCTCCGCTCCTCGTGCGCAGATCCTGATGGAGATCGAAGGAGCGGAATACTATGATGGCCTCAGCCTCTGAAGACAAAGGGCCTCGACCAACATGGCTCGATCGCCGATCGCCGAATCTACGACTCGATCGTCGATCGCCGAACCGACGGCCTCGGCCTTTGAAGGCAAAAGGCCTCAACCAACGTGACCCGATCGTCGAATCTATGATTCGATCGCCGATCGCCGAATCTACGACTCGATCATCGATCGTCGAATCTACGGCTCGATCGTCGATTGTCGAACCGACGGCCTCGGCCTCTGAAGGCAAAGGGCCTCGACCAACACGGCTCGATCGTTGATCGCTGAATCTACGGCTCGATCGTCGATCATCGAACCGATGGCCTCGGCCTCTGAAGGCAAAAGGCCTCGACCAACGCGGCCCGATCACCGAATCTACGGCTCGATCGCCGATCACCGAATCTACGGCTCGATCATTGATCGTCGAATCTACGGCTTGATCATCGATCGCCGAACCGACGGCCTCGGCTTCTGAAGGCAAAGGGCCTTGACCAACACGGCTCGATCGTCGAATCTATGGCTTGATCGTCGATAGTCGAACCGATGGCCTCGGCCTCTGAAGGTAAAAGGCCTCGACCAATACGACCTGATCATCGAATCTACGGCTCGATCGTCAATCGTCGAATCTACGGCTCGATCGTCGATCATCGAATCTATGGCTCGATCATTGATCGCCGAACCGATGGCCTCGGCCTCTGAAGGTAAAGGGCCTCGACCAACATGGCTCGATCGTCGATCGTCGAATCTATGGCTCGATCGTCGATCGCCGAACCGATGGCCTCGACCTCTGAAGGCAAAAGGCCTCGACCAATGCGGCCCGATCGTCGAATCTATGACTCGATCGTCGAATCTTTGGCTCGATCGTCGATCGTCGAATCTATGACTCGATCGCCAATCGCTGAACCAACAGTCTCGACCTCTGAAGGCAAAGGGCCTCGACCAACATGGCTTGATCGTCGATCGCCGAATCTACGGCTCGATCGTCGATCGTCGAACCAACAGCCTCGACCTCTGAAGGCAAAGGGCCTCGACCAACACGGCTCGACCGTCGATCGTCGAATCTATGACTTGATCGTCGATCGTCGAACCGACGGCCTCGGTCTCTGAAGGCAAAGGGCCTCGACCAACACGGCTCAATCGTCGATCACCGAATCTACGGCTCGATCGCCGATCACCGAATCTATAGCTCGATCGTCGATTGCTGAACCGACGGCCTCAGTCTCTGAAGGCAGAGGGTCTCGACCAACACGGCTCGACCATCGATCGTCGAATCTACGGTTCGATCATCGATCGTCGAACCGACGGCCTCGGCCTCTGAAGGTAAAGGGCCTTGACTAACATGGCTCGATCGCCGATCGTCGAATCTACGGCTCGATCGCCGATCGCCGAACCGACGGCCTCGGCCTCTGAAGGCAGAGGGCCTCGACCAACACGGCTCAATCGTCGATCGCCGAATCTACGCCGAATCTACATCTCCTTCGCCGAATCTACGGCTCCATCATCGAATCTACAACGGCCTTCGCCTCTGAAGGCAAAGGGCTTTGACCAACGCAGCTGGCTAACTTGCCAACTTAGCTTCGACTAAGAAGGGCAAAATGCCAGGACGGCCGCAGTCGCACTCGCGACATACCGACTTGGTCACGACCGGTCGAAGGATATTCGGCCTGCCACTATTTATCATGCACCACGACGTACCCACCCGACCAAGGTCCGGGCAACGGGTATTCGAGTTGTGACATACCGACTTTGTCACGACCGGTCGAAGGATATTCGGCTTGCCAACGTTTATCATATGTCCCGATGTGCACGCCCGACCAAGGGCCGGACAATGGATATTCGACTTGTCATCGTTATCCTATCCGAATACATTGGACGCCACTCAACTATCAAACTCTACGAAATGATCGTGTCGACATGCTACGCTCGGAGGTTGGCCGACATCCGACCCGACGTGCACGCTCGACCTACAGTCGGGACGTCTGACATCGGATCGTTCGTTGATACGGTCGTCAGAGTCGAGGCAAGATGTGATGGAAAATCACTCCTTTCGCCCGAAGCCGTCGCCCACGTGTTCATGCGGGCCAACACGACATCGGACTCAGGAGTGGGGGAGCAACTGTTGGGATATACCGACTGACCCCCGTACGCCGACTTATCCTCGGATCGGTCCGACCGACGCCCGACTCTACCCATCGGACAGACAGACGACTCCGACGAACAACTCCGACAATGACTGCTGACAATATCCGATCGAAGGTATGCCGGCCGAACAGACCCATACTGTTTCCGACTGGCCGAGCGGCCGAACCCATATCACCGACTCACTGTCAGGGATGGCAGCCGACGTCCGACTGGCCGAGCGGCCGAACCCACATCACCGACTCACTGTCGGAGGTGGCAGCCGACGTCCGACTTTCACAAGGCACCAGATCAGCCGACGGTGTCTCCGAGTCACCACCCGACGACCCGACAGCCGAATACCGACATATAGTCGGCCAGGCCATCCAAATACCGTACAATCGCTATGGGCTGTTCTCCTGCCAAGGGCATGCCGTACGACCTCCGTGGGGCGCTGTCCTGCTAAGGACATGGGTTAATGACCTGACAACCCACGTCGATGTGACAGCCTCCGGCGATTTGACAACTCCCCAGTTGTCTGCACCATTAATGACGGGACCATACCGCATTCTACTATAAAATGGGGTAAAGCAACAGTCTTGGTAAATTCTGAGCAAGCTTTTTCAAGCGTGGGTAAGCGCCTCTAAGCTCTTGAACTTTCTAGCTCTCCCTCCCTCTCACTGAGTTCCACTGTTGCCTAGTCTCCTCTCTGACTTGACCGTCGGAGGGTCTCCGCCGAAGGCATCTCCGGTCAGTGAGGACTTTTCTTGTAGGTGCGCGACCCCGACGATCAGACGACGAAGGGATTGGCCGCAACACTTTGAATTTTCGTTTTTGCCCCATCTTGAAGTAACAGATATATGAAAGCCTTCTTGACTCCATTTAATTCGTCTCTCTGAACAACTCTGAAACAAAGCCATGCATGAGATGCACAATTAATTACAATGTATCCTCTGAATAATCCAAGCAGCGTTTGCTATTTGGTGACCCATAAGCATGATCAACACTTTCTAACGCAGAGCAGCGGTAGCAGTTTGAAGTGTCCAAAACTTGTCATCTAATATCTGAATAATCCTTTAGCCTTTCATGTAAAGAAAGCAACTGTGTAACTTTGCTTGCTGGTAAGCTCTTCTTTTTTTTCGATGTGATTTAATGCCAGATGTAATGTCCGGAAACTACAGTTTCTAAGCACTGTGAGGTCCTTTGAAGTTGAGAAACTTTGGTTACTGGGCTACATCTAATTGATGCAGGACATCATATGGTGACACAAGACCCAATATTGCATCAAATATTAGCTTCTTGGTAGATGTCCTGTTGCATCAGGGCAAGCATGTTTATAAGTTATCATGGGGTACCGAAGATGATTGGTTAAATTTCTCTAAGATGCAAGAAACAAACAAATCTAGAGACGTGTACCCAACTAGCATCCATCCAAACAAAGATATAAGAACAGAATTCAAGAGCAGAGGGAGGATTCAACTTTAGCTCAGTGGCCACGCACACCCAGTGAGAGGTTGAAGGTTGGATTCATGAGTGATGCTAGTCCTCAAGATATTTGACCTTCCAGAAATTTTTCCAGACAAAAATACTAGATTTGCAGGTTTGCGTGGTAGCTCCTATTTTTGTACAATGGTGGTTGCAACCTGCTAATCCAATCCTAAACCAACCCAAAGTTGAAGTTTGATATGAAAACATAAACCCAATAAACTATTCAATTAGGTTTGTGTCCCAAATTAAGCAGGAAGTCTTATTTGATCACGCTTGGATTCAGATAGATACATGTGTCCGAGGTGTGTAGAATATGTACACATGTATATGCATATATACATACAATTTATGTATGTGCATGAGTAACTGTATACATATATAAAAAATTTTCAATTTAATCGCACAAAAAATCAATTAGATAGCAATAAAACAATAACTCATGTTGGTCCACCAAATTTCTATATATACAATTAGTTTTTACTAATAGATAGTCTTTATACGATATATTTTTTATGATTTAACATTGCTCGACTGCCATAGAATTCTTTCCTTCATGTTTTTTGCTTGCATGGATTCCTACATTACAGAAATACTAAATAAATAAATATTTTTTAATATAATTTTTATACTTTTATATCATCATCTTCTTTTGTGTTTATTAACTAATGAGGCAGCATTTTAGATGCATTAACTAGTTTTGAACCCCGTGCGATGCACGGCATGCATTTATTTTTTTAAATAATATTTTTATAAATTAAAAATTTAATATAATATAAAAAATATCATGGATGGTATCAAATATTCTAAATAAAAATATAAATATTTAAAAATATTTAAAAAAATATAATATTAAAAAATATTTTAATATTTTAACTATTCTATTCTATTTATTTTATATATATTTTAAATTTATATTAATTTTGAGACATAAAAAAATTTTGTTTCCTAAGTTATGTTTTCTAAGTCATCTGCCATAACTTTCATCAAAGTAAATTTTTATGTTGAGCCGCTCCAAACCTCTCAACTCATCTAATTGAGACTCTTGAATGGAAAAAATAGAGGAAGCATCGAACACCCCCTCCAATCATACAATCCAAATCTCCTGATCCTCTCCAAAAACTAATTTTCAAATAGATCGCCTCCAAACCCAAACCAAAATAAAGGATTTACCTTGTGAAGTGTATTGAAAATGAAAGATGACAAATGAAAACAGAAAAATATAGAACAGGCTGTTTTATGTAGCTAGGTTGTAGGCTAGCTTGGTGCTATCATCTGATTAAACTTGTCGAACATATCTCTACCAAAGGTATAATAACTCCATTCTCCATCATGTCCTCAGCTCTCTCATGCTCAAACAAACCATACTTTAATTTCCTTCACTATCCTAACAGTGGTTTGACTTCATTATTCTCGCCCACTAATTGTGCATTCCGTCAAGCACCTGGCACTCATTCCACCTGCTTTCGATCAGACCAGCCCAAGTAACTTCGTTTGCTTGTTTGACACCATAGTGTTCATCTTAATATCCCAACTCGCCTTTGGTGTGAAGAAAAATAGAACCCCCCTATCGTCTCTCTCACAACAATGTTCACCATCCTCCACTCCCATCCCCACAGTGCCTCCTCCTCTTCTATCTCCTCCCTGTCACCATCCCTGATGCCACCACCCTGCTCCTTCTCATCACTGTTGTCATCGGGGTGGAAGCATGCCATGAACCACGCTTTGGGCATAGCAATCCCGTCAGCATTGCAGCTTGATGACTACTCGATCAGCATCGTAGTCGAGACGGCTTCGGCTCCGATGGGGTCCAGGGGATCGAGGGGCTTGGGATGAGGAGGAAGGGCGGTGTAGATGTGCCAAAGACCGAGTGCGATGGTAAGGATGGCAAACCGTATCCCACAACCTCATGATGCTGCTGTATCATCTTGATAACGGTACCATCTCAGGTCCCCACTGTTCCTCACCATCCTCCGCTCCCATCCCCATGTATGCTGCAAGAAGTTCTAAGTCACTGCATCCAGATGGACAATTTTTTGAACTCAAAACTAATAAAAGGGCCCTCAAGGGACATGCGGGACGCTCTTGGTCATACCCGATGCGCTTTCTGCCATTCCATAATTATCTCTGTCGGTTTCGCTCGGCCACAGCAACCGATGCCTAAATCTACTTCCGATGGGTGGTGAATTTTCTGCTGAAGAAAAAGTATCTGCTCACCCGTTTGAGCTCCTCCGAGAGCTCCTCGAGAATGGCCGCCCCGCCCACTTCCCCTCCAATCAGATCGCCCGCTTCAACACCCTCCAAGATATCATGACCCTCCTCCCTTTCCTCTTTGTCCCCCCTCCTAGATCTCCATCTTTTGATCTCCTCCTCATATACCCTTAAATAATTTTTTTTAAAAAAATAATTTAAAATTTAAATTTTAATCTGCGGCTCTCTATCATGCCGAAGCCAATGAGGAAAAAAAAAATTATTTTGGACATGTGACAAACGGAAGCTTCTTCGAGAAGCTTCAGATTATATATATATATATATATATATATATATATATATATATATATATATATATATATATATTAGATTAGTTAAAAACATTATTTACTTTCACCAGCTGCACACATAAGCTAGCCAATCTACAATGGTCTTTTTCCCTTTTTCTTGGTGTGGGAGGGGGGGGGAAGATAACTGAGTTAATCTAAGAAGTACATGAAATCAGCAGTAAATGGCCCAAAACCGTACTTAGACACATAAATTTGTCCAACAATGTTAAACAGAAAAAGATTTTTAAAATGGCAAAGTAGTTGAATTCTATTTTTATGCACTAATATTTCCACATAATGGAAAATCTAAGCATTAACAGCCTAAAATCCCTGCAGAGTTGTCAACACCTAGCTTGTGGATTAAAGATTGATCTGACATGATAAAGCATACTTCTGATCCAATCAGCACCCTGTTTCTGCATATTAGATATCAACCACTGGTGGTCTTCCAGTGCCTTCTCCGATAATGGCTCTAAAAATTCACATTTGGCTAATATATCAAGTGGAGGTATTCCTTCGATGAGGTTTGTATCGAGTTTTGGCCTTCTCTTTCCAGGTTCTTGAGATCCTTCAAGTGGAGGATGATCAAGAGTGAAGGGAGATGCTCCTGGGACAACTTCCTGCTGAAAAGGCAGTCCTCTTGCAGTCTGTAAGCAGAACTCTAGCCACTGATTGACTAGCGGAGACGGACTTCTCACTCTGCCACCAATTTGATCTGTTGCAAATCTCGTCGCATAGGGTATTGCCTGAAAAGAGTTAAATGTTCGACTAATAAAGCATTTTCAGAACCTCCTTTATGGAGGCAGTTAGCATTTCAATATGCTACACATACATACATATATATGCATATGTATATGGATAGTGGTGCTTAAGCAAAAATCAATAGGTCTTATGTCAGCATAGCAAAGTACACAAAGAGCAGCAAATACATTGGACGATGAACTGTTGGAAGTCATAATAAGGGAAACTTGTGAACAGTCAATTACGAGCATAAGAAGAGAGTGAAGGAGAAGCCAGATCATACCCATAAGTCGGCCCATAAACTTGTCCCAGACTTGGGAACAACCACTGCAACATTGGACAGGCGCTTGGCAGAAGGAATAACATCACTACTCCATCCTACAGCAACCCACACTTCTCCTGCCCCAAATGCCTTTAGGTAGTGCACACTGTCAAATAGTCTCACCTGGAGAATGCAACCAGAATCTCAGCATTTAATCAAAAGTATACATCATAAATTCAGTACACCTGTTCAACACAGTAACTGTTGCCTTTACTTCCAATATACAATGTGACCATTAATCAATTATCAGTGAAACAATGTAGTGGAAGTGTAAATTATTCCCAGGTTAGATTGAGGCACAGGTAGCAAAGGCAATACAAAATCAAAAGTGAGCTTTAACCCTCAGAGCACCCATTTACACCATAAAGCCACTTATTTGAAATTGAATTTGGAATCCATTCTAGCAAGTTGCAAGAAACTGAAACCATCTTCTTTGTACCTGCCTTTGAAGCATTGTCAGATTATGCAGGACAGCTTCTCTCCCACCAATAACCTGTGATTCAATATCCTTTGTATTGTATGATGCCCCCATATGTTTCAAGACTGCACCAACAACCTCTCTAGGAGAATCAACCATTGAAATCTTTCCAGCAAGTTCAGGCCTCCATAAATCCCCCAGTCCTGCAATAATTAAATGTTCCTAGTATAGAGCAACAATAAATGCATACGCACAATAACCTCAGTTTGATCTTACAGACATGCATGAGAGAGAGAGAGAGAGAGCACATAGTAATAGCCTAGAATCAATTTTTCTGTGAATGATTAAGAAGCCTATGGATATCAGAATTCAGGACAAAAACAACCTAAGTTTCAAATCTGTTATAAAAGTCCAAAAGTATAGTGGAATGTGAATCTTTTTAATTGATTTCTTTTGCTGATGGATTAATCGCAGCATTAGGCAGTGGCATACAAGAAAGAAATTTACCTCAATTGGCCTCAGATTGTGCTTTCTGAATTTGTTCTTCTTGTATGCTATAACCATGGTTCCCCAACGATAAGGAACACCCCATACATAGCCATTAGAATCTAAGTCTCCCTTATTGTTCCTGCATAGATATACCTGAGAGACTTTGATAAAACTATACCAATAATTTTGATACTAAACACCCGAAGCCAATACAATTCATACTGAGCATCTGAACGTAAACTACAGTGCAAAGGCTGAGCAAACAAGTGGACTTCTAACGAATACTTGGAATGCCTACTAAACTATACCAACAATTTTGATACTAAACACCAGAAGCCAATAACAATTCATACTGAGCATCTGAAAGTCAACCACATTGCAAAGGCTGAGCAAACAATTGGACTTTTAACGAATACTTGGCATGCCTATTAGCACTGCTAGAAGTTTGATAATGGCAATCAAAGCTCACAAAAGATAAAAGAGGACAACAGGTAGATACATCAGTTACATGGCATGCTGGAAGCCAATTCTTGGGGGGGGGAGATGTGTGTGTGTGTGTGTGAGAGAGAGAGAGAGAGAGAGCATATAACGGAGAACTTAATTCATATTAAGAGGTCATAACTAACACAAACATGAACAAGCTTCAGACTTTGCAAAGATTTAGATATATATATATAAACTATTTGCAGAAGAGTTGTTAAATCACTTCAATTGCAGTGGACCGGGGCTTGCCCTAGCAGTCACACCCTCTGCTTAGCAACCAGAGGTTCTGCAGTTAAATGTTGGGTGGTGCATTCCCAATTGTTTGACCTGGGTAATTTAGTGTGGATGGGTCTCCCTCTATCTCCCTCACAACAATAGATTTCTTCACTCATAAAAAAAGGAATTAGGAATTGTTTAGAACACAAAAAAACACTCAATAGGAAGGCCATTGCTTGATACAATAGTAGAAGGCTTTGGCTCACAATGCAATGGTGCAGGTTCAAGTCCTAGGGCAGCTACTTTGTGCAAAAAATACCACCAGAGATACTGTCCCCAGTCCGCCCCTCCTAGGACCCCAGGGATTGCCAGGACCATAACTGGGTTATGACAAAAATAACAGTAGGTGTAACCGTATATACTGATCAACTTCATCATTTGCTACTATTACATAACCCATTTTATGTGCGGATACTCTATTTATCTTTTCAGCATTTATGTTTGTGAGCATGGGACCAAATCCAAATAAATGACAAGGATCAGGATGTAATTATGATGTATGGATTACAAGCATCAGATTCTCACCTTCCATTTGTTGCCTAAAATGTTAAAACCAATGTTCTCGATCTACATCTTTCATGGGTTCTATCAACCTCCACTAATGGCATGGCTGAGCCAAGAGTCACCAACAGAAACTATATCAGCTGCCATGGCAGACTTAGGCTGCAGAGATCCTTTCTCCAAAGACGAGGACAAGTCAGAGAAAATGGACTCAAGACTTCCTCGGAACTCTGTGATTAATTTCAACCTTCTTCCTTGTGCTTGAATGAACTCCTACATTATATAAAAGATATAAGGAAGAACAACATGAATTGCTGAAAACAATGCACTAACCAATCTTACAACAATGTACTGACAATGCTGAATCAGAGAAATAGATGCAAGTGAAAACCAAAGGGTAACTCATTTATGCTTGACAATTGAAAGATTGGCTTACAACATAATTTGTGATCTGAAGGTAACATGAGATCTATTCCCCTGCATCAATTCGGCAGTGCAAAAAAAAATGGACCTCCAGAAAGGTTTCAGATGACAAGAACTTATTATGTAGAAGACCAGAAAAAAAAAAAAAAACAAAACAAAGGTGCAATAGAATGCAGAATGGTATCTACTTATGAATGCAATTAAAGAATTTGAAGGAGGTTGTTTCACTCCAGAGGCATCAAGAACTTGATCATCTCCATGTCCATAACAGCATCGATTCGTTTTGGACCAGATACATTTCTTTAGACCCAATTCAATCATATGCAAACAAACAAATAAATCAATGAATGAAATGCCTAAGGCCATGCAACAAGGCCAAATTGAGCAAAGGATTTAAATTCTCCCGCAATTTTCTTTTGAGAGATCATAATGAGGCACCAACCTTGATCCATGAGGGTGGTATGGAGCCACGAAGGGCAACAATCCTTAGAGGGACAGTAGAGCATATGTCTTTGACTTCCAACTCTCAAGCGCGGCCCTTAACTCCTCATCCTCCATTCTTTCAGCAGTTTTTATCAGAGCTCTCCACTGCATGACTCCCTTAGAGTTAATAGATTTGGCACCATTTGCAATCCAGAAGCACCAACATCATTCCCAGCCAAAATGAAAAATAAAATCTATGAACATTTACAAATGATTTCCTTTTTTTTTTTCAAAAAATATCTTATATGTTACACCCGAGCTGATAGAAAGGAAAAACGAAAGCTGGTGGTATCATTGCTTCTGATACAGAGAAAAGTTCGTAATTTTGATATCCATATGTCATCCACAGTACCAACATAATCTTCGGCAAATTAGAACTCCCAAATAAAACCTTGAATAAAAAAATATGAAAATAACTCCCACAAGCCAATAATTAAGATGCTCAAACTCAACAGAGAACCTACATAGAAGAAAAACGAAAGGTAGGATTTTTTTAATGCCTCCACCGTCATCGACTCATGATACAGAGGGAAAACATACCGGAGCAGTGGTGGCGGTGGGGGCAGAATTGGAGCAGAACCGAGGGCACAGGCGCGGGCGCCAAAGCCAACGAGGAAGACGCGGAGGCGGCCAGGTGGACCAGCAAAAGCAAAGTGCCGTCTAAGGTCTCCGCGAGGGAGGGAATGGAGAGGGTGACGACGCCCGGGTGGTGTGGCGGCCGGACAACGCGAGGGAAGGCGTGGAGGGAAGAAGGGGGTATTTGGTTAAGGGAAGCGACGATCGGGCTCCGGCGCCACAGGGAGGAGATCTAGGGTTAGGGTTGAGAGGTGGAGGAGCGGATGAGGAGAAGACGGAAAGGAGCACTGCCATGGAAGAGATCAGAAGGTTTTGGATTGCCTACATCGTCACCGTATCACCACAGACGGATGCGTGAATGATAAACTAATGTGCAATGCCTAAATTGGATGATGAATTATTTCTGGCAATATTTTAGATAGATTAGAATCGGTAATTTTGGCTGCGTTTCGTATCGTTTCTATTTTTTTTTTAAAATAAAAAAATATATTTTAGATGTTTTAAATAAAAATATTTGATTTTAATAATAAAATAA
>NC_026003.2:8178723-8228689 GCF_000442705.2 Elaeis guineensis | reverse complement strand
ACTCATTATCAATTTAGTTGTTTTTTCTTGCAAACGACACGACTAGTTAAGAAATGCTCATACGGCTCACATTGCAAAAATGATTGCCATTAATGAACTAGAAATAGGAGAAAGGATAAAGTCAAATTGGTACATTACAACGTGCAGGAGAGACACAGTGGATCTCACATTTGGCTTTCCTTCGCAACTTATTAAAGATGTTTGATGTAACTTGTTCTATTTTGAGTGACATCATTGATAATGGAAATCCTACCCAAAAGCATGAAGCTGATGGCGTTTATGATATGATGACATCTTTTGAGTTTTTATTCATTTTACATCTTATGATAGAGATATCGGATATCACGGACGACCTTAGCAAAGCTTTGCAGCGAAAATCTCAAGATATACTAAATGCATCGCATTTGGTATCAATAACAAAAGCTCTTCTCTAGAAGTTTAGAGAAGATGCATGTGAAACATAATATAGAGATCCCTAATTTGAGTGCTCCATACAAAGCAGGTCGTGGTAGATCTTGCCACCAAAGAAAGAACATTATGATCGGGCATCATTATCGAATTGATGTATTCATTTCCGCTATTGATTCACAAATCCAAGATATGAATGGTAGATTCGGAGAAGATGTGGTGGAGTTACTAAAGATTAGCTTTGCTTTGGATCCTAGAGATAATTATAAATCATTTCAAGTTGGGGATATTTGTAAACTGGTAAATGATTTCTATCCCGATGACTTCACATAACATGATAAGCTGCACTTGAAGACTCAAGCAGAACTTTTTGAAGTAGAAGCCCATGAGAATCCTGAATTGAGAGATGTGCCAACCATTTCTAACCTGTGCCAAGTGTTAGCAAAAATCGAAAAGTCAAAGATTTATTGTCACGTCCCAAATCTGGGACATAACACGACCATGCTATCAAAGGATACAACCCTTGATAACATGAAGCCAACATCCATCTTCTAAAATATAATAACAGATGCATCATAAATAAAGTAATAATAAAGCTTAATTCAAATATTTAACTAAATCAAAACTGGTTCAGAGTATCTAAATCCAAAAATAAATATCAACCCAAGTCTCAAGATTCAAAATTAAATAACTACAAGTCCATGATCATAAATAAACTAAACTTCCACTACAAAATTTTCAAGCTTGCTTCGCAGATCCCCAAACCTGGATTTTCTTCGCCAGTCCTAACCTTATTTCTCTATACAAAAAAAAAGAAAACAAAAAGAATATAAGCTACACTAGCCCAGTAAGTAGAACTTACGTTTCCTTACTGAATCAAGCATAAGTTTTCTATGATAATGCAATATTTAGAAAGTAACAGATATTACAAAAATAAATATTTTATAGAGTATATAATAAACAAGTTATAAATCCATCATGCATGTATAAATCATGTATATTTCACAATCATGAATAATAAATCATTCTTATCATGTATTCATATTATGTTTCAAAATATTGCTCACAGATATTCATGTTAAGGTCGCTATTATACCCGTGATAGGGTCATATTTCTTAATCGACAGAGTTCTTATTTCGTGTGCCAACTTTATACTCGTTGGTGAGGTTATGTTTCATGTGGATGCTAGCTCCGAATGTCGATCTTCTCAAAAGAATTCATTCATAGCTATCTGAAGCTTTTGAAATCCTTATATCTTTTTTTTTTAAAACATATATATACATAGGTGAAAAAATAATAAAATTTATGCTTCATAATCATACTATTTTCATAAAACATATTCATGAAATCAATGCTCATAATAAAATATACTTTTTTATATTACATATGATGATCCTTATTTTATGAATCAACAATAATTCTTTACATACAAAATATGATTATTTAAAAATAAATAAGAAGCGTAAAATTTACTTACATCGATCGCCCCAGATCTTTAGTCTTCTTTAAATGAATCAGATAATCCTATTTAAAATATTAAATCATGATCAATTTTTATTTTATATATTTAATAAAATTAAATAATAAAAAAAATGATTGATTGGATGATTAGTCTGATAGACCATCCGAATATTAAATCGATTCAGGATCATCTCACTGAGGTCAATAGGGGTCCCTAAAAGAAGAAAAGATGGCCTGATACAAGATCTATAAGTTTTTCTTAGAGAGAAAAAGGAGAGAGAAATTTTAGAGAGAGAAAGAGAGAGAGGAGAGAGAAAATTCTCTCTCTTTTTTTCCTTCTTTTTTTTTCTTTTTCTTCTTTTTCTTTTTTTTTTCTTCTCTTCTTCTTTTCTTCTTTCTTTCCTCTTCTTTGGCCGAACAGGAGGGGACCAAAGGGACATTTGCCCATGGTCCGACGGGATGCGGCGGCAAGGTCGATGGTCCGACAGTGGCGATCGACGGCAAGGTTCGGCCGATGAGATTTTAGAAGATATCAGAAAAATAGGAGATCGCCCATTTTTCTTGAATTTTTTCAGTCATTGGCCGATCACTGATGGCCATGACCTTCGGAGAAGATAGGTAGAGAGGTGGGGGTCCAAACCTAGAGGTGAAATACTGTAAACGACAGTGCTGGCGGCCGAAAAGGAGAGAGAGATGGCTTGGTCAAACAGAGAAAAACAGAGTCTTGCATTTTTGTGGATTTTTCGACGAACCGACGGCCGGTGAGGGTGCACCAGGCCATGGGAAGGAGGGGAAGGAAGAGAGGAAGGAGGGTCGAGGCTTACCTCCGACTCCGATGAGGTCTCCGATGAGAATTTGAGGCAAACCCAAGGAGGGTGTGGACGGCTTCAACAGAAAAATCTGAAAGGAAGAAGAGGAAGAAACTAGTGCTCGTCGTGGCTGGCTATGGAGGAGGAAGGAAGGAAGGATTTTATAGGCTCTTCCTAGGGTTCCTAGTTGTCCTAGAAGCCCTTGATTTAGCCAGACAAGGGGAGGAAGAAGAAGACTCTCGTTGGGAGTCTTCGTTCAAATTTTTTTTTCTCCATAGGCTTGATGGGCCAAAATCGAGTGAACTTGATTTTTAGAACAGGATATTACATTCTATTCTTAAAAAAAAATTTCATCTTTGAAACTTAACGTACCTTCATTATCAAATAAGTGAGAATATCTTGACTTCGTATCATCTTGACTGCAATTTGGTTAGCTTCCGGCTAGACGTGAGTAGTTTGAAACAGAGGAGTCGCGTTCTTCCAACACCACAGATCCAGCAAAAAAGAGATTTATATGCTTATACTTTGGAGAACTAAGAGAATCAATCCAACGGATTACCGTGGCTGAACCACCCTCCAACTGAACATGAGTAGTATGAAAATTAGTAATAGCTGTGTGAACTCCTAACGAGGCAGCAATGAATTCAGCAAATAGAAGAATCCAACCTGTTAATGGCTCTAAGAATGTCTGCATGTGAAACATTCTCCGCTTGCCTCCTCCCAAGTGTACATTTTCCGATCACTAGAAACAACGGTCAATGGCTCAAAATGTCATGAATCCTATAAAATTTTCTAAAACTGAGTTCTTACTCCACTCCTCTCTTGACCTGTGAAATTGTAGTTCCCATGCCCGCATCTGCACCTCCATCTTATTGCTTTTGCGCTCCCAACACCAACATCTAGCAAATCCTCACCCAATGCCTGCCACCTCCTCCCTTCTCCATGTGCATGGCCTTTGAAGTCCATGTTTCCTTTTGTACGCCAGCCTCAAACCATGTTGCTCTAGCTGGTGGTGTATCTGACTTGTGAGTTCAACAGTCACCAAGCTTCGACTTCGAGACCAGACCGCTCCTCTCTTCCCCATATAAATAATATTCTCTCTCTCTGCCCCCACCAACGTCAGCTGAACCCTGAATTCATGGCTGCCCTCCTCCTATCGATTCCCTTCATCTCGCTCTCCTCCGTCCCCTGGCCCTCGTCGTCCAGCCCCACCTGTCAGGATCCCCATCAAGGGGCGGCAAGTCTCCATTGTTAGTGTGGATTGTAATGTTGGGAGAAAGAAAAGTCCCACATCAAAAAAATTGGATTTGTGAAAGAGTTTGGGCTCTAAGTGTAACTTAAGTAAAAATCATAATTGTTGGAGCCCGTAGAAATATATATATATATATATATATATATATATATATATATATATATATATATATATATATATATATATATATATATATATATATATATATATAATTATCTAATGATGGCATATGGCACTCGGCAACTTGAATCTTTATTTTTATTTGTCTGTTAATACTCGAGTACATCTCAACCCATATGGCATACAAGTACAGCGGAAATAGAATTATTTTATAGAAGAAAGATAACTTGAACAAATGTAGAATGCAAAATAAAGAAGAGATAATAAAATGATAAAATAAGAGAAAAGAAAGTATATTAGATATAATATGGTTCGGCCTAATTGTTGGCTTACATCTACGGATAAGACCTCCTCAATGTTCTTCTATTAATTCCATAGTACAAGAAATACAAAATTGATAGGAGATACAAAGAACTCTCTCAAACTCTCTTTTACAAAAGAAAAGCACGCTCTTTTCTCTTAAAAAAAATCTCACATCTCCCTATACCTCACTATAAAAGCCTCTGGTGCTCACTGTTTTCTGCTCTCAGCTTACTACAGAACCTCTGCCAAGGCCTCCTTTAAATAGAGCTCGGAACCAGACCAAACCGCATCAAAACAGGATTCTATTTCATTGTTGTATTGAAACCCTGAACCTACCATCAGATCTCAACCGAATGGATGAAAATGAGCATCAAAAGACATCTGAAATAGCTCTGAAACCAATCAGATTAGCCATTAACCGTTGGATCTTCACCGAAACAAACAGGAACTGTCCGATCACGCAATGGTCCACAAAATCCATCGTAAACTGTGAGAAACGCCATGAAAAATATCATCGATCCATCATGGACCACATGAAATGCCAAGGAAGCGGGTGCTCGGTCCACGCACCCTTTCGTGGACCGCAAAAATGTGGTAAGCCATGGTACGCTGCACCCGCACGTCTGCTGGACCGACCCGCATGCATGGGTCTGGGTCGGGCCTGGTGCACTGCTACTGAGCTACTTTCATATGAGCTTCAACCTATCAATTCTCCCATTTGAAGACATATGCCGAACTCCAAAGAACGTCATCCCTGGAGGTCTTGCCAACCTCCCACTCCTCACGTAGCTCCAAGACTGAGAGAAACTTTGCTCCAATTGAACTTCTCTCAAGTCACCGACTTCATCAACACATCTGCTGGGTTTACATCAGTATGAATCTTCAACAGCAAATCTAGACCATCATCCATCACATCTCTCACAAAGTAATAGCGAATATCAATGTGCTTCATCCAAGAGTGAAACGTCGGATTTTTCGTCAAGTACAAGGCACTTTGACTATCACAATTCACCCTCATCACATCCTGCTTCACTTTGAAGTCTCCAAGAAGCCTCTTGAGCCAAATAGCTTCTTTACATACATGTGCCACTATAATATACTCTGTCTCTGTCGTTGATAATGCCACCACTGATTGAAGCTTAGATTCCCAGCTTATAGGATCGCCGCCTATGAAGAACACATAACCTAGGTAAATCTTCTCTTATCCCGATCACCTATAAAATCAGAATCAGTATATCTAATGCATTTCAAACCCGCTGAACCATAACAGAGTGAATGATCAATCATCCCCCTCAGATACCGCAGGATCCACTTTACTGCTGTCCAATAGTCGCTATCTAGATTCGCCATATACCGGTTCACAACTCTCACTACTTGTGCAATGTCTAGTCTTGTGCATACCATAGCAAACATAAAGCTCCCTACTGTTGATGAATATGGTACCCAAACCATGTCAGCCTTTTTCACTTTCGTGCTGGGTGATTGCTCGGCTGACAATTTTAATTAAATAGAAAATGAGGTAGACACTAACTTCACATTCTACATATTGAAGCATCGTAGAACTTTCTCTATATATCTCTTTTGTGAAAGTTAGACCTTCCTATCCTTCCTCTTCCGTAGCATCTTCATGTCGAGTATTTGGTTCACGGCTCTTAAGTCCTTCATCTCAAACTTCCCAACCAACTGAGTTTTCAAATTTGATATCCGACTCCTGCTATTTCCTATGACCATCATATCGTCGATATACAACAGTAAGATACAAAAGCTTCCGTTATCATAACCGTAGAAATATACACAATGATCTGCCTTCAATCGATTAAATCCTAAACTCACAATAAAAGAATTAAATCGCTTGTACCAACACCTCAGTGCCTGTTTGAGACCGTATAATGATTTATTCAGCCGACAAACCAACTCCTCCTTGTCTTTTTTAACAAAGCCTTCAGGTTGTCCCATATAGATCTCCTGCTCTAAGTTATCATGCAAGAAAGCCGTCTTTACATCCATCTGCTCGAGCTCCAAATCCATGACTACCACGATCATCAAAACAACCTAAATAGTAGTAAGACGAACCACCAATGAGAAGATCTTATCAAAGTCAATTTTTAGCTTTTAAGCATAATCCTTCACCACCAAATGCGCATTGAACTTCTCCACATTTTCATCTGTATCCTTCTTCACTTTATAGATCCACCGACATCCGATTGGACTCCTCCTCTCTGATAGAACTACAAGCTCCCAAGTCTTGTTCTTCTGAAATGACTCCATCTCCTTCTCCATAGCACAATGTCACTTTCCAATATTGGTAGACTCACAAGCCTCCCTATATGAAATTGGCTCGTCCTCCGCCAAAGCAATATAAACACAAACATGATTAGTAGAAGAAATGAAAGAAGTGACATAGTCATCATACCTGACAGGAGGTCTGATAACCCTCCTAGGTCGCTCGGGCTCCATTGGTGGCTCTTTCGATGAGATAGCATCATCAGGTGATTGCGGAGACTCTACGTCCGATCCATCATCAACTACCTCATCATTTACCTGTGCTTGCTTTGCTTGCTACTCATCGTTTGCATCAAAAAATTCAATAGAAGTAATGGCTTCATCATCTTGCTTTTCCTTGATGCTTTGAAAAGTTTCTTTATTAAAAACAATATCTCAGCTAACAATGATCTTGTGGGTAGTAGGATCCCACAAGCGATACCCTTTTACTCCTTTAGCATAGCCAAGAAAGATGCACTTTCGAGAGTTTCTATCTAATTTTATCCTCTTTTCTTTTGAGATTCACATATATGCATCACATCCAAAGACACAAAGATGGAAATAATTTACTGGCTTACCGCTCTAAAGTTCTTCTGAAATTTTCAACCCAAATAATTTTATCGGTGCTCGATTGATCAAGTAACGAGCAGCGCTATAGCCTTTGCCCAAAATCTCTTATCAAGTTTTGTAATACTCAACATACTATGGACCCTATCCATGAGTGTTCTATTAAACCTCTTGGCCACACCATTTTATTGTGGTCTTCCGGGAACCGTGAGTTGTCGTCGAATTTCATGCTCACCATAAAATTTCTCGAATTTTTTGGAGCAATATTCTCCTTCATTATCAGAATGTGGGCATTTAATTTTCAATTTTTTTTTATTTTCCATCAAAGCCTTGAATTTTTTGAAGGTTTCAAAGACGTCGAATTTTTGCTTTAAAATATATATCCAAGTCTTTCGAGAATAGTCATCAATGAAGGAGATGAAGTAGAAACATCCATCCAATGATCTATCAAGCGACTCCCAAGTATCTGAGTAGATTAGCTCAACAAATTTCTTACTCCACTACTGTGATAAAGAAAAAGAGATCCTTCTTTATTTATCATAGATACAATCTTCACAAAATTCTAGTGGCACTGACTTGTACCCCGAAAGAAACTCCTTATTTGATAATAATTGTAGCCCACGCTCGCTCATATATTCCAAACGTCGATGCCAAACCATCAAAGATATCATCTTTGTACTTACTACTACCACCTTTCCTACGTGAGTCTCGCCCATCAATTTATAGACCATCTATTTGCACATCTTTTATCACCACCAAATACCCTTTAGACATCTTCAGTTGATCTTTCTCTCCAACAAACTTTAAGCCTTGCTTACAACACTTTTCAAGTGATAGTAAACTCTTGCAAAGTACAGAAACATGCCATATATTAAAAACTATCCGAACTATACCATCAAATATCTTGATTCCGACATCTCCCACTCTAATCATGAGATAAATTATATTGTTACTCAAATAGATAACTCCACTGTCACATAGTTTATATGTATGAAACCACTTCCTAAAAAAAATCATATGAAAAGATGCCCCCGAATCCAAAATCCAATGATGTGCAAGCTCGGATCTCTCTAATGCCATCAAAGCATCCCCATCATCCGAAGTAGCTGAACCAGTTTTACTTTTTGTTACATTCCCTTGAAAGTTTTACGATTCAGATTTTGTATCAACTCCTCTAGCCCGGCAATCTTTCTTTAAATGTCCTAATTTTTTATAATTCCAGTATTTCACCTTCTTCTTGCCCTTAGATTTAAATCTCATCTTTTCTCGATTACCATGTTTCCTCTCGAAAGACCTTCCCCGTGCTATCATAGCCTCCCCCGAAGAGCTTTCTTGGCTAGATTTTTGCCTCATCTCCTCTGTAAGCAATGATACAACAACTGACTCCATCTTAAGGGTTTCAATGTGACTTAAGTTCATAATAAGATTATCCCAAGACTCCGGCATAGAACAAAGTAGAATGCTAGCTTTCTCTTCATCTTCAATTCTGCCATCTAAGGCTGCAATCTTACTTACAATGAAATTGAATACACCCAAGTGCTCTTGAACTGATGCCCCATCCTTCATCTTTAGATTGTATAGTTGCCACCTCAAATAGATTTTATTTACCAAAGACTTTTCTTCATAGAGTTTCTTCAATTTTTTTTAAATCCCTTTTGCAGTAGTCTTGACCTCGATATTAAATAATATCGAATCATTCAACGCCAAATAGAGGTTTGCCATTACCAGCTTGTCTTTCTCCTCATATTGCCATCCGTTATCTCTTATGGTTTGCATTTCTTTCTTTATAAAGTAACTTCACAACCATCCTTGATCAATACCACCTGCATCTTCATTTTCGAAAGTATAAAGTTTGATCCATCAAATATCGGTATCTCATACTTTGTTATCGTCACCTTGCCTACCATTATTTCAAATCAAACCAGCTACAAAAGAATCTTCCTACTCTGATATCAAATTGAAAGGATCGATCGAGGGGTAATCGAGCACATCTCAACCCACACGGCACACAAGCACAGTGAAAACAGGATCGTTTTGTAGAGAAAAGATAACTTGAACAAACGTAGAACACAAAATAAAAGAGAGATAATAAAGCGATAAAATAAGAGAAAAAAGTACACCAGATATAACGTGATTCGGCCTAATTGTTGGCCTACATCCACGTGCAAGACCTACTCAACATTGTTCTATTAATTCTATGGCACAAGAAATACAAAATTAATAGGAGATACAAGCAACTCTCTCAAACTCTCTTTTATAAGGAAAAAGCACACTCTTTTCTCTCAAAAGAAATCTCACGTCTCTCTATACCTCACTGTAAAAGCCTCCGGTGCTCACTATTTTCTGCTCTCAACGTACTACAGAATCTCTGTCGAGACCTACTTTAAATAAAGCTCAAAATCAAGCCAAATCGCATCAAAATATGACTCTGTTTGATTATTGTATTGAAACCCTGAAGCCTACCTTCAGATCTCCATCGAACGGATGAAAACGAGCATCAAAAGACATCTAAAACAGCTCTAAAACCAATTAGATTTGCCATCAACCATTGGATCTTCACCGAAACAAATAGAAACCATCCGATCGCGCAATGGTCCACAAAATCCATCGTAAACCATGAGAAACATTATGAAAAATGCCGTCGGTCCACCATGGACTGTGCAAAATGCCAGGGAAGCAGGTGCTCGGTCCACGCACCCTTCTGTGAATTATGAGAATGTGGTAAGCCATGGTATGCTGTACCTGCATGTCTGCTAGGTCGGCCTGCATGCATGGGTCTGGGTCAGGTCTGGTGTGCTACTGTTAGGCTGCTTTTACATGGGCTTCAACCTATCAACTATAACTATCATTCTTAACGGTTATGACTACTCATGTTCTATAAGTGTTCCAAGACACACACAAAAGGGAATATCTCTTTTCCTACCTCAATCTTTTATTCAAATTCTTAAGAAAGTTTAGAGGCTTAGTTGTATCCTAAAGGTGTTCTTGTTCTTTCTTATAGTAGAAAATAACATGTTTAAGAAAGTGATTTTTTCATACCTCTAAGCTAAATCTATCTTCATATATATTATTGCTCTAACAATTTAAAGGTGTTATCTTCTACATAGATGGATTCAAATTCTACTAGCAAAATCCAAAACCAAGATATCAAACTGGATCATTTTGATAGAACAAATTTCACAAGATGGAAAGATAAGATGGTATTCCTACTAACTACTTTGAAGATACATTATGTACTTGATCTAGATCTATAGCCATTACTTGAATCTTCACCAACTGATTCTGAAAGATGAAGGCTAATAGAAAGAAGCACAAAGAAGATGAATTGCTTGATTATGGCACATTTTGAGCACTTTAACCAATCGTTTATATGATCTTTTTTCAAGAAGAAGTCACCAAAAGAAATTTGGCTTGCATTGGAGGCACGCTACAAGAATGAGAAGAAAGATATGGACAAATTTTTGGCTATAAAGTACTTTGAATGTTAGATTATTGATTACATGTCAATCATGGATCAAGTTTATGAATTACAATTTTTGATTTCAAAACTTAGTAAACTTGACATTAAGATTCTTGATTCACTTCAAGTAGAGGCTATACTATCAAAACTTCCTCCTACTTAGCATGAATATAGGAAGAAAATTTTGCATTCATCCGAAAAACTCATATTGAAATAGTTTCAAATGCATCTACAAGTCGAAGTTGAGACTCGTATCCATGATGCATCATACATTAAATTCTAAAGTGAATTTTGCTAGTAAAATTGATAATGAAAAAACTCAAAAAAATCTAAAAGTCCAAAGAAATTGATATATTTTTAAGAACAATAAGAACAACAAAAGGAATAGAATGTGCTATTACTGTAGAAAAAAAGGGCATTATATAAAGGAGTGCCGATACAAAAATTTTGAAAAAAAGACAGCATTGCAAATAAGACAGACTCTATTGAAAGTAAAGTCAAAAAACTTATTTTCATGGTTTTTGATCTTCGAATAGGAATGATCAACCAGTTGCATATAGCTACTATAACTAAGTCTAGTGATTGGTGGCTTGATTCCGGTGTAACCATACATGTTTGCAGCAACAAGGCATTATTCAAAACTTATGAAGAATGAAATGTGCAAAAAGAGGTTCTAATGAAAAATCACAATTCTGCCAAAATTCTTGAAAAAAGAGTAGTTGATTTGTTTTTCACTTTCAGGCAGAAACTTACTTTAGTGAACATATTTCATGTTTCCAAAATTGAAAAAAATCTTGTATCTACTAACCTATTAAGTAAAAAGGGTTTTAAGATTGTTATAGAGTCTGATAAGATTATTGTATCAAATTGTGAAATATTTTTATTGGAAAGAATTATTTATTTAATTGTATGTTCAAACTCAATATTAATGAAATAAATTATTCTTCTGCTTACATTGTTGAATCTACTTCTTCTTATGGCATGCTAGACTAGGTCATTTGAATTTTAAAAATTTAAAATATATGTCAAGATATGGACACATTTCATATCAGCATGATCATAGGGATAAATGTGAAATATGCATAAAGGGTAAAATGACCAAAAAATCTTTTCCTAAAGTTAACAGAAACATAAAATTGCTTTAATTAATGCATTCTGATATTTGTGAGTTAAATAATATATTAACTAGAGGAGGAAAAAGATAGTTCATAACTTTTATTGATGATCATTCTCATTATACTTACATAATAGTTAACAAAAAATAAAGATAAATTGTTTGAAAAATTCAAAGAATATAAATATGTAGTGGAAAACTAAAAGGAGAGAAAGATTAAACTACTTAAAAGTGATTGAGGAGCATCACAAAAATATTGAATATTAACGATGGTATTGAAGGAACCAGATCTAGAGTTTCAGGGTTAGATCTTGAAACTTTTTTAAGATCATACAGCGGAAGACTAAAATAAATCAAAATTTATTTTCTAAAATCAGAGAATCCCTAGATCTAAGATCCTATTACATGATTATTACATAGCATTAAATTAGAAATTAAAATATATAAATATAGCATGAACTATATGTTGATCATATCAACATGTTTCTATACCACATCTAATGTATGTATTAAACAATAGATCAGATCTATTACCTTGCAAGTTAGACGCTCTAACCTCGCTGATCCGGGCTTAAGGATGATGTTGCAAGCCGCACACGCATCCAACCTCTAGGAGTCGTCCACACGAGCCCACGAATCTCGATCAGAAGTCCTGCTTCAGGAAATCAGCACAATATGCTAGTACTGCGCTGATCCTTCTTTAATGGTTGATCAGGTGCCTCCTTCTTCTTGATTTAGACTCTTCCAAAGATGGAAAGTAAAAGGAGGAGTTTTAGATCTGAGATGCTCTCAGAAAACTCAAGATGGAGGGAGGAAAGATAAGAAAATAAAAAACCCTAGAAGAAGACTCTCTTCTTCTTCACGTATTTCTCTCGAGACACCCTAACTTGTATCTTTTATATCTCCACGATCCAAAGGTCTTTCTCTCTGATTTTTGGATGGAACAAAGGTCTCTCAAATCTCTATCTTCTCCTAAAATTTTACGAAGAAACTCATTTTATACAGAGAGATATGATAGAGTCCTTGTCTAGGTCAAATACCTAGTCAAGGCTTATCCAAACATGGCAAGTTAAGGGGCGTCCAACTCTTGAGCACCTCCTCCATATTTTCGTGCATGGATCACCAGAAAAGGGTGCACAATGTGTACCCTAAAAGTCACAAAATTTTCAAAAAAAATTTGGATAAATTCGGTGCAAAATTGAAAGAGTTTTGGATTTCTAAAACTCTATCTCATAGAATTCGAAATCCAAACTTATTCCTTTTTGATTTGATCCAAACCACCTTCCATGTAAGAAAGAAGAAAGAAAACCTTTTGTGAACGTGGGAGAGACCTGGGAGAGGGCTTTTGTTGCACAAAATAAGTGGAGATTGGCATTGAATAAGAGAGAGGGCGTGGGGAAGGCTTATGTGGCGCAAGGTAGAATCCTAGTCTTACTAGGATTCTATCTCATGACTTGTTTTAATTTAGTTTCTCAAACCAAATCAAACCAAAATTAGATCAACCTAATTAAAATAGGTCTTAACCCAATTAAAAATCTAATTTAATCAGATTAAATTAGATTTAAATCTGATTTAATTTTTTAATCAAATTAGAAATTAGATTGACCCAAGTCCTAGTTGAACTAGGACTAGTTTTTCCTTGCACTTGGCTTATCCAATAAACCAATTGGACTTGATCCAATCAAGCCCAAACCAAATCTAATTAAATTATATTTAATTAGACTTAATCTCAGCCCATTGGCTTAATCAAATTAAGCCAATTAGTAATCGAATTGCTAATCGATCCTCCTGCAACACTTGCACTGGGTTAAATGTCAATCGTATTGATCATTTAACCCTAAAATGATTCTTAATCGTTGATCAACCATCCGATCAGATCATGAACTCTAATGTGTGTGACCTCATAGGTCCGAACCTAAGTCGGTAGCACAGAAATAAATTTCTGTACCAATCGAAGTGACCATCTAGCAATGGTACCCGACGATCGGATAGGTCGAATGTGTAGAACAACATCCTTAGAACCCATGCGGATATAGTTTTTATATAATTCATCCCCTTGACCAAAATGATCATAGGACACCCCAGAGTTCAACTGTCAACTCTGATCAGGTTGTCCACATTGTATTTCAAAATATCAAATCCATCTAATGGATTACCCTGGCCAAAGTTTTGCTAAATTGAAATACAGCGACTCATTCTTCTCCAACTCTTGGAGTGGTCAATCCCATCTCGATCACACTCTGACTTCGCAAGTACTTGACTGTGCCCAGAAGCCTTCCGTCTCTGAATTAGAAATTCAGTTAGTCCAGTACCAAAGTACAGTGAGTTGCTTGCAAGTCACTGAGGCGATCTCAAGTCTAAGGGACACTTATACCTATATCCCATCAGAGATATTCTCGACAGCAGAATGCTCTGGAGTTGGTCACGTTCAATGACGATGTACCCTTACATCTCACCTGTATGCCATACCAGTGTCTCTACACTCTTTGGTTAAGAGGACAACCAACTCATATGGCCTACAGCGACCTATGCTCGATAGAAGCTGTCGTCCTTATTAATAGCTTATCATTTGGTCGTGAACAGTTTTAAGGACTAATCGATAAATCCTCTCTTTATCGAACTTGAATAGTCCTAAGGACTTCATCATAACAACGGAGTTCATTAGAAGATGAAAGCTTATGATGAAGATGCCAAATATATTTTATTTATTAACAAATCAATTACAATACTTGGTTGCTCAACCGTCAACAGCTTGACGATTGACTTTTTGGGACACATTTTCCAACAACTCCCACTTGTCCTAAAGCCACTCGACACAGTATCTAATATCCATCTTCGACTTGTGGTTGTCGAACTCCTTTATCGCCAGGACTTTAGTGAAGGGGTCGGCTAGGTTCTCCTTTCCGTCGATCTTCTGAAGGTCGACGTCACCTCGATCCACGATCTCTCAGACCAGGTGGAAGCGGTGTAAGATGTGCTTCGTCCGCTGATGTGCTTTGGGTTCTTTCACCTGAGCTATGGCACCAGTGCTGTCGCAGTAGAGCAGGACCGGACCATCGAGGGAGGGTGCTAGTCCGAGCTCGTTGAAGAATTTTCTCAGTCACACAGCTTCCTTCGCGGCATTCGATGCTGCGATGTACTCTGCTTCACAAACAGAATCCGCCACAGTATGCTGCTTGGAACTCTTCCAGCAGATGGCTCCATCATTCAGAATAAAGATATAACTCGACACGCTCCTGCTGTCATCATGGTCAGATTGAAAGCTAGAGTCTGTGAACCCCACAAGTTTCAGATCTGACTCGCCATAAACCAACCATTGGTCCTTAGTATTTCTTAAATACTTAAGGATGGCTTTAACCACTTTCCAGTAATTTTCTCCAGGATCATATTGGTATCTACTCACTACTCCTAGTGAGTATGCCACATCTGGTCTTGTACATGTCATGGCGTACATGATAGATCCCACGGCTGAAGCATATGGGACTCTACTCATACGCTCTCTCTCTTCAGGAGTTGTCGGACAATCCTTCTTAGAGAGAGAAATTTCATGGCCTATCGGTAGATAGCCCTTCTTGAAATTCTCCATGCTGAATCTCTTCAGCACAGTGTCTATGTACATGGACTGGGATAACCCAAGTATCTTTTTAGATCTATCCCTATAGATCTTCATCCCTAGGATGTAGGATGCTTCACCCAAATCCTTCATGGAGAACTGTGATGACACACAAACTTTTATTCCCTGTAGTTCGGGGATGTCATTCTCGATTAAGAGAATATCATCCACGTACAAGACAAGGAATACCATAACTGGACCATTTGCCCATTTATAGATGCAGGGCTCTTCTCCATTCTTAATGAAGCCATACGTTTTGATCACCTTATCAAAATGCATGTTCCAACTCCGAGAAGCTTGCTTCAATCCATAAATGGATCTCTGAAGCTTGCACACCTTGGACTCATCTGTGAATATAAATCTCTCATATTGTATCATATACACCTCTTCGGTCAGCTCTCCATTCAGGAAAGCTGTCTTTACATCCATCTGTCAGATCTCATAATCCAGATAGGTAGCTATTGCAAGCATTATCCGAATAGATTTAAGCATTGCCACAGGAGAAAATGTCTCATCATAGTCAATACCATAACGTTGACGATACCCCTTGGCGACCAGACGGGCTTTATAGGTCTCCACCTTTCCATCTGCGTCCCTCTTCCTTTTGAAGACCCATTTACACCCAATGGGTTTAACCTCTTCAGGTGGGTCAACCAATGTCCATACATCGTTGACCTTCATGGACTCCATTTTGGATTTCATGGCTTCAAGCCATTTCTCGAAATCAGATCTCTGCATTGCATCCATATAGGTGACGGATCTTCATTATTCTCATCAAGTTTGATGGGATCACCGTCCCGGACCAAGAAACCGTAGTATCTGTCCGGCTGACGCGGTACTCTACTGGATCGCCTTAATGATGCAGGTACATTGGGCTCCGAATATGATCTAATCATATCAGACTCAGGTTCAGCTATTGGTGTTGGTCCTTCTACCTGTTGAACTTCATTAAGTTCAACCTTAGAGGCAACGGTTCCTTCACCAAGAAACTCCTTTTCTAAAAAGATTGCCTTAAGGCTGACGAACACCTTTTGTTCATCAGCATGGTAGAAAAAATATCCTTTTGTCTCTTTGGGTACCCTATGAATGAGCATTTGTCAGACCTAGGTCCAAGTTTGTCTGTGACTAATCATTTGATATAGGCTGGGCACCCCCAGACCCTAAGGTGTGAAAGTACTGGCTTACGTCCCATCCATATCTCATATGGAGTCTTATTTACAGACTTACTTGGAACCCTATTTAACAGATAACAGGCCGATTCGAGTGCATATCTCCAGAAGGATATCGGCAAGCTAGCAAAATCCATCATGGATCGGACCATGTCTAACAGAGTCCGATCCCTCCTTTCAGACACACCATTATGCTGTGGTGTTCCTGGAGGAGTCCATTGGGAGAGAATCTCATTCTCTCCTAGATATGTGAGAAATTCACTAGAAAGGTATTCTCCTCCTCGATCAGATCGAAGAGTTTTAATACTCTTCCAAGTTTATTTTTCTACTTCACTTCGAAATTGTTTGAACATTTCAAATGAATCTGACTTATGTTTCATCAGATAGACATATCCATATCGGGATAGGTCATTCGTAAAAATTATGAAGTAGAAATATCCACCTCTAGCACTGGTGCTCATGGGCCCGCATACATCAGTATGTACTAGGCCCAAGAGCTCAGTAGCTCTCTCACCTTTTTCAGTAAAAGGCGACTTAATCATTTTACCAAGAAGATAGGACTCACAGGTTGGAAGTGATTCACAATCACTGACTTCGAGAATTTTCTCTTGAGTCAACCTGTTTATTCTGTTCTTGTTTATATGACCTAGCCTACAGTGCCATAAGTAGATATCTGACACACTATCTAATCTAGGGTGCTTGCCAGTAGAATAGACTCATATCGGGCTTGATCTTTCTGGTCTGACCCTGCACAGATGTCCCAGCCTGAACTTGGACCTTCTTCACTTTCTTCTTCTTGTTCTTCTTTCCTTTCTTAAAAGGTCGAGAACCAGAAGACGAACCTCCCACTAAGTTCACCGACTCCTTGTGAAGTTGGTGATCCTTCTCAAAGTTCTGAAGCAACCCCAGTAACCTGTGGTAGTTCTCTTCAGGCTTTGTCATTCTATAATGAGTGAGGAATTGGAGATAAGACTTGGACAGTGAGTTCAGTATTGCATCTGTCCCAAGCTGCTCATGCAAGGGAAAGCCGAGCTTACTCAATCGTTCCATCAGCTCGATCATGTACAATACATGATCAGTGACAGAGGCACCATCCCACATTTTGGCATTGAAGATGGCACAACTAGTCTTGTGCCTCTCTACGTCATCGGGTGTGCCAAAGGCATCCTCCAACACTTGAAGCATGTTCTTTGGCTGAGCCGTCTCGAATCTGCGACTGAACTCATCGCTCATGGTAGCCAGCATGATACAGCGCACTGTGGTCCGGTCACTGAGCCACTTCTGGTAAGTTTCTCTGACTGTTCCATGTGCATTGGTAGCTGGCTCCTCAGGTGCAGGATCCATTATCACATATAGGATCCATTCATGCTCCAGGACTATCTTCAACTTTCGATACCAGCTATCGAAGTTGGGTCCCACCAACTTATCATTGTCCAACAATGATCGGAGCGATAGGAAGTGGCCATATTTGCACAAAGGAGAACCATAACCTAATTAGTAATTGATTCATTAAACCTAAAGATTTGAACTTTAATCAAAAGGTTTCTCTCACTATTTTATTCGAATTGGTAGCCTCTACCTCCAATTCGAGGAATTATCCTAATTCCTTAGTGGGTACTAAAATCCACTTAGACTGCACACAAGCCCAACTTTGGTTGGCCAACCCATGTACATCTAAGGGTAGGTTCATAACCAATTATTTCTCTAAACAATTTTTAGTAATTTTAATTTTGCCCCAGAAACCTAATCAGTAGGCTTTGGCCTCCACTGTAAGGATCCGGTTAGGTCCAACCATTAACATGATCATACTTGGTGTATCTAACCAACGAATGATTAAACCCAACTTTGGTTGGCTCACCTAACCACCATTAGAAAGATACTTCCAAGTCATCATATGATGAGTGATAATTCCATTAGTCAACAAGCACCAGGCCTTTGGGTCTGCAATGATTATTGAGTTAATGGACTCATTATCAAACACCTTAATGGAAGGCTATGACTCAGTTATCTCCATAACTTTATCATTTTAAGGACCTAATAATTTTAGAAGATTTAAATAATATAGAAGATGAGGTCAGATGAACCAGCTTATCATGATCCTCCCACTGGCTTCACCAAGTCAGCTTAAGGGAGACCATTAAAAGGGCTGGTCTAGGAGCACCTAAATCAGTCACACTGATTTACCTAGCTGACATGGGTCAGCTCGAATAATCAAGTGATCCGATCAAAACATAATTTCATCAAGAGGTCAAGTAAGTTCGATCAGTGGGAGGGTCTGCCAAAGCTTGCCTTAGACACCATCAGAAATGGCCAGGTAAGCGGACTCCCAATTAAAAACCACCGGTCTAGTTTACCTTAGACACCAACTGGTTTAATTAGTTTCGATTAAATCAACCTAACAGTTCGTGCTAGACCGCTTAGCCAAGAATCAAGTCCATTTGGTTCTCGTTAAAGACATGGACTTGACCAACTACAACTATTGTAATTGATCTAGAGAATCCTTGACCTAATCTAAGACAACAATTGATTAGATTTAGTCAATTCTCTAATTAAGACCATCTTTAATCTAACCATAGGTCTAACCCAATTAATAGACCTAATTTCCACTAACCCATTAACCCAATGTGTTATGATTTGTGTCTTAGGTTCTTCAATTCACAATCCTAGAACCTAATCAAACAACTTCTTAATTCTTAATTAAGTTTTGGGCTGAGGGTTGGGTTCGGCTTTTCAAAAAGTAATTTTCATATTTGTAAAATAATTTTACAATATGATTCTACCAACCATATTGCATGTTTGATTCATAATCAAGATACAATTGAAATAAACATGAAACTACTTTAGATCCCATCTCGATAACACTCTGACTTCACAAGTACTTGACTGTGCCCAGAAGCCTTCCGTCCCTAAATTAGAAATTCAGTTAGTCTAGTACCAAAGTATAGTGAGTTGCTTGCAAGTCACTGAGGCGATCTCAAGTCTAAGGGACACTTATACCTATATCCCATCAGAGACATTCTCGACAGCAGAATGCTCTGGAGTTGGTCACGTTCAATGACGATGTATCCTTACATCTCACCTGTATGCCATACCAGTGTCTCTACACTCTTTGGTTAAGAGGACAACCAACCCATATGGCCTACAGCGACCTATGCTCGATAGAAGCTGTCGTCCTTATTAATAGCTTATCATTTGATCGTGAACAGTTTTAAGGACTAATCGATAAATCCTCTCTTTATCGAACTTAAATAGTCCTAAGGACTTCATCATAACAACGGAGTTCATTAGAAGATGAAAGCCTATGATGAAGATGCCAAATATATTTTATTTATTAACAAATCAATTACAATACTTGGTTGCTCAACCGTCAACAGCTTGACGATTGACTTTTTGGGACACATTTCCCAACAGGTATTAGTGACAAAAAAAATTTCATCGCTAATAACATCTTTTAGCCATCATAAAACCAACCAAAAATATTATCATCGCTAATACTATTAGCTATGGTAGTTTAATTATTAGCGACGGAAAAAGCCGTCACTAAAAGTGTTTAAATTTTTTAAATTTTTTTATGATATTTAAACATAAAATAATTATTAGCGATGGCGAATTGGGGTTATTAATGACGAAAATCTTACCATCGTTAATAATTTTTTTAAAAAAATTTGAATAATAATTTGATAAAATAATTTTTTTAAAAATATTATTAGCAATGATGATACTTTTTCATTGGTAATAATCTAAAAAATTATTTAGATTCAATTCAAACTCGATTCAAATCCAATTTGAAATCCTATAAAATTTAATTTAATTAGACTTTAAATTCAAATCTTACTTGAATTATAAAATCTAATTAATCATAAATTAATTTAAAATTAATTAAATTAAATTTGATTTAAATTAATTATAAAAAAATAATTTTAATTTAGGTTCAATTCAAATTTAATTTGAAATCTTATTAATTCTAATTCAATTAAATTTTGAATCTAAGTCCTACTTGGATTGTAAAATCTAGTTACCTTCAAATTAGTCAAATCTGATTAAATTTAATCTAATTAAAATCAATTAGAAGAAAATAATTTTCAATTTGGATTCAATTCGAATTCAATTCGAATCAATTCAAATCTAATTCAAAATTATGTCAAACTTAATTCAATTAGACTTTGAATCCAAATCTTAATTAGATTATAAAACTCAATTATCCTCAAATTAAGTCAAACCTAAGTAAAATTAATCTAATTTAAATCAATTAGGAGAAAATAGTTTTCAATTTAGGTTCAATTCAAATCTAATTCGAATCCGATTTGAATCCAATTCGAAATCCTTTCAAACCTAATTCAATTAGGCTTTGAATCTAAGTCCTACTTAGATTATAAAATCTAATTAGTCTTAAATTAAGTTAAGCCTATTTAAATTAAATCTAATTTAAATCAATAGAATTTGATCCATGATTCAATTCAAATCTAATTCGAACCTGATTCAAATTCAATTCGAAATCCTGTCAAATCTAATTCAATTAGATTTTGAATCTAAGTCTTACTTGAATTATAAAATCCAATTAACCTCTAATTAAGTCAAGCCTAATTAAATTAAATCTGATTTAAGTTAATTAGAACTTGATTCATGATTCAATTCGAATCCAATTTGAATCCGATTCAAATCTAATTCAAAATCTTGTCAAATCTAATTTAATTAGACTTTGAATCTAAGTCCTACTTAGATTATAAAATCTAATTAGTCTTAAATTAAGTCAAATTTAATTAAATTAAATTTGATTTAAATCAATTATGACTTGATCTTTGATTTAATTCGAATCTAATTCAAATCCGATTTGAATCCAATTCAAAATTTTATCGAACCTAATTCAATTAGGCTTTGAATTCAAACCCTACTTGAATTATAAAACCTAATTAGCCTTAAATTAAATCAAATCTAATTAAATTAAATCTAATTTAAATCAATTAAGATTTGATCTATGATTCAATTCGAATCTAATTTGAACCCGATTCGAATCTAATTCGAAATCTTGTCAAATCTAATTCAATTAGACTTTGAATCCAAGTCCTACTTGAATTATAAATCTAATTAACCTCAAATTAAGTCAAATATAGTTAAGTTAAATCTAATTTAAGTTAATTCAAACTTGATCAATGATTCAATTTGAATCTAATTCAAACCTGATTTGAATCCAATTCGAAATCCGATCAAACATAATTCAATTAGACTTTGAATCCAAGTCCTACTTGAAATATTAAAATCTAATTAGCCTCAAATTAAGTCAAACTTAATTTAATTTAATTTAATTTAAATCAATGAAGACTTGATCTATAAATTAATTAAGCTCAAAAATTTAATAAAATTCAATAATAATTTTTAACCACCTAAAAAATGTCAAAGAGAAAAAAAATTTTAATATTAAAATTTAATATTAAAAAATTTAATAATGTTAGCGATGGAATAATTTACCATCGTTAATAATTTTTAAAAAAATATTAGTTTAAAATTTTTTTAAAAAAATTAATATTAAAATTTTATTTTAAAAAAATTAATAGTATTAACGATGGTAGATGGGTATTAGCGATGGAAACTATCATCGCTAATACCCTGGCATGTAAAATGGAGTTTTTCCAATCGTATTACTAACAGCCATTACCGTCGATAATAGTCCGACTAAAAAACACCCCCAACCCATCAGAGGGAAAAAAAATTTTCATGCTTGTTCTCTTCCTTCTCGCGAATCCCCTCTCGTTCTCCTCCTTTTTGACTTTTTCCACCTCATCGGTGCCTCCTCATGATCGGTGACAACCCCCTTCCTTGGTGCATCCTTCCCGACATTCCCTGCTCCCCTCACATCCTCCTTCCCAATGTTTCGACCCCACCGACACCTCCTACGCTGCGGCCCTGAGCTCGTCACCCCAGTCCTGCCTCGCCCACGGCTGCCCCGACCCCGTCGGTGCCTCCTACGCTGCGGCCTCGAGCCCACCACCCCTGCCCCCTCACCCACAGCTGCCACGACCCCACTGGTGCCTCCTACACTGCAGCCCCGAGCCTGCCACCCAGGCCCCACCTCTCCCGCAGCCGCCCCGACCCCATTAGTGCCTCCTACGCTGTGGCCTTAAGCCAGCCACCCTGGCCCCACCTCGCCCGCGGCTGCCCTGACCCTGTCGGTCGAACCCTACAGCCCCTGCCCCACCGACCTCCCCATGGCCCCATCCCCCCGGCTTGACCACAAGGCCTCTGCCCCGCCGCCCCCAGCTCATGGCCCCGACCCTACGACCCCTACCCCGCGGCCCCGTCCCCACACTAGCGCACCTATTATTGTGAGTATTAGCGATGGTAGGTGCCATATCAATTAGATGTACGGGACTTAGGATTATGTTATGGCTTCTTTTTCTTCTTCTCATATGATGTCTTAAAGCTGATGGGTGCCGATGGATTTTGGTTGCTATATTTTTATGGTTGCCTTCTTATTTTTCTTGATGATGATCTAAACTAAATAGATATTAAAAGGACTGACCTCTTTTTCTTCTTCTCATATGATGTTTTAAAGCTGATGGATGCCGATGGATTTTGGTTGCTATATTCTTATGGTTGTCTTCTTATTTTTTCTGGTGATGATCCAAAGTAAATGGATATTGAAGGGACTGGTCTCTTTTTTTTCTATCCATATGATGTCTTAAAGCTAATGGGTGCCGACAAATTTTGCTTGTTATATTCTTATGGTTGTCTTCTTATTTTTTCTAATGATGATTCAAACTTAATTAATGGATATTAAAGAAAATGGCTCTATAGATTGCTATGGACTCTTTTTCTTGTTTCTATATGATGTCTAAAACCTGATGGATGCCGATGGATTTGGCTTGCCATTTCTAAGGACAACAGAAGATTTTACGCAATGAGAACTGATCTCTTCTTCTGCATGTTCGGAGTCCTACATCTTTTTTTCTCCCTTTAAAAGGTCATTAGCTCTAAAGTAGCAACTTGCTGGTACACTATGGACTGAAACTTGTCTTTCCTTAAACAACCCCCATAAATAGTAATTTTCTTAAAATCCTACAAATCTAGAAAGTCATGGACTGAGGCTCCACTTGTCTAAATATCTATTTATTTTTACTAGATCAACTTGATACCTCTAGTAACATTATTCTTGATCTATGGTAGATGACACACCACAGCAGACCTACCCTTAGACCCATCAATCGATGTCAATCCTTTATCAGAGAGATCAGATATTATGTAAGATTGTTAGTTAGCATCTGCAATGTATCAGTAAAAAAATTATTCTCATCCAACAATACATGATAATGTGTGGATCTGCATGGCTACAAAGATAGATGTCAAACTCCATCGGATGATAAATACTTATGACAAGTTGCTTTTCATCGAAGAAGAACTACTTTTTGCAAAAACTAGGATGCTCGAAAAAAAATTGGAATCCTACATCATTAAGATTTGGGCAAAAGTATCCTATTGATGCAGCCAGGTATCTTTTTTCTGATTTATATTTCAGACTCATATTGCTCATTTTTTCTTTAGTCATAAATTATGTATGTTACTTTTATGAATGTGGTACAAAGTTAAAGTATCATGATATAAGTTAAATAAATATGATATATAGTTATTTTATTTTGGTACACAGTTAATATATGATACATAGTTATTTTTATTTTCAAAAATTATAGATCATATCTTTCTGAGGTCGGAGCCATCACAGTAGAGAAGGAAGTACTGAAAGAGAGAGCTCTCATACAGTCAGCTTATATAATTCTGCAGCACATATGCCATGTGGTAAACCCTAACACTTTAGTTATTCTGAGCCAACGATCTTAGAGCCTCCTGGATGCCATCCGCGATATGGTCGTGGAGCTTCTCTGAGACCCACAGCTGTACGATCGATTGGACTCATCATTCCAGCCATCATATCATGTAATTATATTACTAAATTTTTTTACTT
Organism: Elaeis guineensis; assembly: GCF_000442705.2. Taxonomy (NCBI): domain Eukaryota; kingdom Viridiplantae; phylum Streptophyta; class Magnoliopsida; order Arecales; family Arecaceae; genus Elaeis; species Elaeis guineensis. The sequence continues at coordinate 8,204,196 of NC_026003.2, read as the reverse complement.
GTTTTAAATTTTTATATTTAGAAGCTTCATATATTTAGGTTTGAGTCTAGAAAGAAGATCTAGGGGCTAAAAATTCAATCGATGGACCGGAGGTGTCTATAGTTTCGTATCATCAAATGAAATATGTAGAAATAATTTGTTCGAGAATCGAAAGAGTATATCAAAAGATACGCCTCCATATCAAAACTTTCTAATATTATTTTATTTTTTTCATTACAGGATGCTGGGACATTCGATTCTCATCCATCAGCTGCTGGAGAGAAGCAGGAGGAGGAGGAGGCAGACGATGATGAGGTTTGGATCTTTTTTTTTTTGATATATTTTATTTTTTTGATACTGCTTGTAAAAAAATTATATAATTTATATTTTTAATATAATATAATTAGTTTTAAATTTTTGATTATCATATTATCTTTGAATTTTAATTATAATAGGTATTAAGGACCATAATTCATTGTGATTAATTAAATAGATTTTAAAAAAAATTATTATTAATTTTTAAAAAAATAAAATTAATTATTAATGATAGTATTAGCGACGGCATTAGCGATGATAATACCATCGCTAATATTTTTTAAAAAAATTATTTAATTTAAAAATTTAAAAAAATTAGAGATGGCATTAGCAGTGGTAAATGTCATCGTTAATATTTTTTTAAAAAAAGTAAAAATTTAATTTAAAAATTAAAAAATAATTAACGATAAAATTTTTCATCGCTAATAGTCTTATTAGCGACAGTTAAAATTTTTATCACTAATAAGGATATTTAGCGATCAGATTTTTTTCAAATTGACTGTTACGATGGAATTAGCAATGGCGAGATTATTGACGATGATATGTAGACTATTAGCGATGGCAACTAGCCAATAGTGGAGGAAAATACTTTTCTAATGATTTGTCTACATATTGTGAAGAAGCTGGAATAATCCATCAAAAATCCGCATCTTACATTCCACGATAAGATGGTCTTGCTAAAAGAAAAAATTAGAACATTGGCAGATATGAAGAATGCTATACTATTAAATGCTAATTTGCCTTATAGTTTATGGGGTGAAGTACTTTTCACTACTTGCCATATTCATAATAAAGTTCCATCTAAGAAATTATATATATCATCTTATAAAATTTGGAATAATAAAAAGCCAAGTTTAAGCTATTTAAAAGTGTGGAGATGCATTATTTTTTATAAAGTTCCTAACCCATAGAAAATTAAATTAGGATCAGGAAATTGTAATTGTGTATTTTTAGGTTATGCACAAAATTCTAAAGCATATAGATTTTTGGACTTAGAATCTAATGTAATAGTAGAATCCATTCATGTTGAGTTTTTAGAAAATAAATTTATGCACGATTCTACTATTTATGAACGTATAGAATATGGTTTAAATTTGCATGATTCTAATGTGCATGATTCTAATGGGCATAAATTAGATCAATTAGACTTGACTCCTATTATCTCAAGTGAGAAAAGAAAAGAAAGAGATGAACTCACTGAATTTAGGAGTCAAAAAGTTAGAAAGGAAAAATATTGGGCTCTAATTTTATTTTTCTAGATTCTATTATCTTCTTGGTTGAAGGAGATAGAACTAAATTATTCAATAAAACACCCATTTTACTAAACATCGAAAATGATCCAAAGACTGTCAATGAAGCTATATCTTTTAGAGATGCAGCATTTTGGAAAGAAGCTATGAACGATGAAATAGACTCAATTTTGTCAAATAATACTTGGGTTCTAGTTGATTTACCTCCAGGTTCTAAGCCTATAGAATGTAAATACGTGTTTAAAAAGAAATATGATATTGATGGTTCTATACAAACTTTTAAGACGTCATTAGTTGCTAAACGCTTCATGCCAAGAGAAGACATAGATTACTTTGATGCTTTCACATCAGTGGTAAGAATAACATCCATAAGAGTACTTATTACTTTAGCATCAATCTATAGTTTATACGTGCATCAAATGAATATTTAAATAATCTTTTTAAATGGGAATTTAAATGAGAAAGTATACATGGAGCAACTTAAGGATTTTATACTTCCTAATAATGAAAGATAATTTTATAAATTGATAAGATCTTTGTATAGTTTGAAGCAAGCTCCAAAATCATGGCATGAGAGATTTGACAATGTGATCTTGTTAAATGGCTTTAAACATAATAGTGCAGATAAGTTCATACATTCCAAGTTTACAAAAGATTGCGGTGTAATTATTTATCTCTATGTAGATAACATATTAATCTTTGGTACCAACCTACTAGGAATAAATGAAACTAAAAAGTATCTAACTTTTGTATTCAAAATGAAAGATCTTAACAAAGTAGATACTATTTTAGGAATCAAGGTTAAGAAACATAGTAAATGTTATGCACCAAATTAGTCACATTATATTGAGAAATTGCTTCAAAAATTTAAACATTATGATATAAAAGAAGTAAATACTCCATATGATTCTAGTATGAAGTGAACTAAAAACTATGATAAGGTAATAGCACAATAAAAATATGCTAGTGTTATATGAAGTTTTATGTATGTAATGTATTGCACAAAACTAGATATTGCCTTTGTTGCGTGTAAACTTTCAAGGTGTACAAGTAAGCTTTATAAAGGTCATTGGAAAGCCATTTATAGAGTCATGGGTTATCTCAAAAGAACCATTGACTTAGGCTTGTATTATTTTGATTTTCAACTATACTAGAAGAGCATTGTGATGCAGGCTGGATAACAAGTGCAAATGTTAACAAATCTACATCATGATGGATATTCACTCTTAGAGGTTGTGCAATATCTTGGGCTTCTAAGAAACAAATATGTATTTCATATTCAATCATGGAGTTAGAATTTGTAACATTGGCTGTTGCAGGCAAAGAAGCTGACTGGCTAAGAAATTTAGTATTAAAAATAGAGTTGTGGCTACAATCAATGCCAGCCATTTCTTTGCACTGCAATAGTGAAACAATTATGTTTGGAGCATAAAGTAATATTTATAATGATAAGTCTAGACGTATAAGTCTTCAATATGAATATGTTTGTGAATTAATCTCAAGTAGAGTTATTACCATGGTCTATATGAAGTTTGGCAATAATTTAACGGATCTGCTTACTAAAGAACTATCTAGAGATATGGAAAGAAAAACATCTAGTGGAATAGAGCTGAAACCTATACTAAAAGGCATCGATAATGGTAAACCAACTTTAAATTAGTGAAAGCTAATTTCAAAGTTTAATGGATAACAACAAGTGACTGTTATATACTTGAAAAGCACTGAAAATAAATAAATAAATACATATGGGCTCCATTCTAGGATGTTCAATGCTAACTGTTACATAAGAAGGATGAGTAAAACTCTTAATGAAGTTCATTATTAAGTATTTATGGTAACAGAAATTTTAAAAAATTTTACTTATATGAATATAGAAGTGGTGTAGATTCTAACAAGAGTTTGGGATTTCTCTTGTAAATATTCATGAAATAGGATGAGCACGTAATCTTAATAGTGCTAAAGCAGTTATAAAACTTTTTAAGGATTTGAATAATGCTATATGTGTAGTATTTTAAATTCTATCTCAAAGAGTGTTGGTTTAATTTGTGAACACCAATATCTTTATTAGAATGTTGAGGACTAATACTAATTGAAAGTTTAAATCTTATAAACATGGCATTATCATGTGAAAGAAATATATTTATAACATTACAATCTAGTGGGAGAATGTTAGCATAGATTGTAATGTTGGGAGAAAGAAAAGTTCCATATTTGAAAAATTAGATTTTTGAAAGAGTTTTTAACTATAGGCCCGGAATGTGAGTATATATATATATTTGAGTAAGGTTGATCGGATTTGATTTTGGATTTGGTCTTAGATTCGATCGTATCAAAACTAGACAATGAGAGTCCTACATCGATGATCCAAACCATTTGATATGATTTACTAATTCAAAACTACTTATATATTAAAAAAATTTCTAATCAACGTATCAAGAGATTAAAAAATTTATTTTATTTAATTTTATTTAAAATGTTCAATTTTTAACTATTTGATGCATGATCAAAAATTTTCAAATTATATAATTTTTTATTTGTAAACAGTTTTGAGATGGTATATTATATTTAATGATTTAAATTATTAATATAAAATTTTTATTATAGAGTTTTGATCTGATCGAATTTGAATCCTATCTAATTCCGTATGCACGCATTATATATATATTTATATATATAATTTTTTAAAAAAATATATCCTAACTTCCAGTAATAACTGTCTGTTCTCCGTTACCCGCTGGATGATGAAAAAGAAGGAAGCGAGAAGCGATGCTCATCCCCCTAAGCCCCGAGCTCTGTTCCACGGCCGCGCTTCCGGCCGGCCTCTCCCTCCGCCGCCGCTACCACCCGACCGCCTCCACTTCTCTCGCCGCTCTTCGACACCCGCTTCCCCTCCCTTCCTCTCCCTGCCGCCTCCATTGCGGCGTCCTTATCTCAAACGCCCCATCTCCCCTCCCCCTTCGCCGCCGCCTTCCCTCGACTAAAAGGGCTTCCTTGGTCGCCGTGGAGCCTTCGCAACAAGAGGAAGAGGAAGAGGAAGGGGACGAGGGGGAAGCGGAGTCGGAAGATGCGGGTAGGCCTTTGGTTCAGCTCCTCTCGGATGGAGCCGCAGAGAGGGACATGAGGTCCCTTCCCTCTCCCCCCGTCGAAGTGAGGGAGCTGGAGGAGTTCCCGGAGCAATGGAGGAGGGCCAAGATAGCGTGGCTTTGCAAGGAGCTTCCTTCCCACAAGAACTCCACGTACGTCAGAATCCTCAACGCGCAGCGCAAATGGATCACCCAGGAGGACGCCACCTACATCGCCCTCCACTTCATGCGGACCCGAGATAATGAAGCCAGTTTCCGGGTCGGTGGTACTTCTACGTTTTGTGCGTCCTGTTTTGGTGGATTGATCCGTTGCCCCCTAACTGTTCGTTTTTTTGCCTCACCGTACAGAGTTCACTTGTTTCAAACTCCTTTTCTTCTCAATTTTTTTTTTATTATTTTTTTTACACCTTGGCAGCTGGTGATTGAGGCACAAAAAAGATTTTGTGGCAAGTTAGCACTTTTTTCTGTTGGAGGAGAATTGAATTGTTTAATTTTAGCTGTCTGAATGAAGTCTTTGCTTCACTTTCACTTGTTTGCTCCACTTCAAGCACATCACTTCTTTGATCCTCTTATTCTTCTCAAAAATTCGTTCTTGTCCTCTTCTGCAGTCAATGGTTGAGGCTTAATGAAAATTTTATGCATCAAATTTTTTTTTGGGTCAGAGGAGTTCAGACTTTCCAGATTCAGCTTTCAGGCCAGAAAGCTGTTTAATTTCAAATGTGTAAATGGGCGGCTCCATGGCTCTGGATCCTTTTCAAACTCACTTGCACACTTCTGCATGTCTTGACCTGTCATCAAAATTTGATTTTTCTCACCTCCATCGTCTATTTTGTGTCGCCCAATGGAAATTTTCTCCATAAAGTTAGCCCTTTTTCTTTAACAGAAGAGGATTAAATTGTTTAGTTTCAGCTGTCTGAATGGATGGCTTGTTGATTTCAGGTATACAAATGGATGGCCCAGAGGCACTGGTTCCGATTTGATTTTGCTCTGGCAACAAAGCTAGCTGATTACCTGGGAAAGGATCGGAAATTCACAAAATGCCGTGAGATGTTTGATGCTATAATCAACCAAGGTCGCATCCCCAGTGAGTCCACATTTCATATCCTGACAGTTGCTTATCTCAGTGCACCTGTAGAAGGCTGCCTTGAGGAGGCATGCATAATCTACAATAAGATGATTCAGTTAGGTGGTTACAAGCCACGGCTCAGCTTGCACAACTCTCTCTTTCGAGCACTTGTCAGGAAGACAGGAGGGTCATCAAAGCATTATCTCAAGCAGGCTGAATTCATCTATCATAATCTGGTAACATCTGATCTTGAGATACATAAGGATATCTATGCTGGACTAATATGGCTCCACAGCTATCAAGATGTTATAGATAGAGAAAGAATTTCTGCTCTGAGGGAAGAGATGAGGCATGCGAAAATTGAGGAGAGCAAGGATGTATTACTCTCCATTATGAGAGCTTGCTCCAAGGAAGGAGATGTAGAGGAAACAGAGAGAACATGGCTCAAGCTTTTAGAATCCGGGTGCAGTCTCCCTTCTCAAGCCTTTGTTTATCGAATGGATCTTTATGCAAGGGCCAATGAGCCAATGAAATCGCTGGAGATATACAAAGGGATGAAGGAGCAGAAGATTCCCGTAAGTGTTGCTGCATATCATAAGATAATTGAGGTCATGTCGAATGCTCGAGAAGTTGACATTGCAGAAGAACTAATAGATGATTTCATTGAAAGTGGTATGAAGCCTCTTATGCCAGCTTATCTCAATTTGATGCACATGTACTTCCATTTGGGCATGCATGACAAATTGGAACTTACATTCTCAAGATGCCTCACACGATGCAGTCCGAATCGAACCATCTACAATATATACTTAAAATCTTTGGTAACAATTGGTAACCTTGAGAAGGCCGACGAGATTTTTAATGAAATGCATGAGAATGGGACAATTGGGACCAATGCCCGTTCCTGCAACACCATTTTAAGAGGGTTTCTTGCCTTAGAAGATCATGTTAAGGTTGCAAAGATACATGATATAATGCGCCAAAAGAAATATGATGTTGAACCTCAGTCTCTTGAAAAGCTTCATTATGTTCTTAGCCAGAACAGAAAGGTAGTCAGAAGAACTGTAAGTATGAAACTTGATCAGGAGCAACGTGAGATTCTGATTGGCTTGCTGCTCGGTGGTGTACGGATGGAATCAGATGTGGAGAGAAGGAATCATGCAATCCATTTTGAGTTCGATGAAAGTTCCAATGTCCATTCCGCTTTGAGGGCACACATTCATGAAAGATTTTATGAGTGGTTGACTCCATCAAGTAGGTTAGCTGAGGATGATCATGAGATACCATATCGATTTTCTACTATCTTACACTCTTATTTTGGTTTTTTCGCTGATCAGTTCTGGCTTAAAGGACGACCAATGATTCCAAAGCTTATCCATAGATGGTTGTCAGCACGTGTTTTAGCATACTGGTACATGTATGGGGGATTCAGAATATCCTCTGGTGATATTTTGCTCAAGATGAAAGGAGGAAATCGCGAAGATGTTGAAAGAATTGTCAAGGCATTGCAAGCAAAATCCCTAGCTTGTAGAGTTAAGAGAAAAGGTAAAGTGTTTTGGATAGGTCTTCAAGGAAGCAATGCAGATGCATTCTGGAAATTAACAGAATCTTATGTATTGGTGAGTGTCAAGAATCTTCTGGCACCAGGTGATGGTCTAACAGGAAATGGAAGGGAAGAAGGTCAATTCAATGACTCTCAGACTGAGTCTGAACCTGATGAGCAGGGGTCTGTTTAGAAGGTGGTGAAAATTATTTATTATTTTCAACACAACACTCAAAGATGCTCAAGACTAGAAAGGGTTATGACCATGAGTGCAAGTTTTTAAATTTACTTTTGGTGCATTCATTGCTGCAGCGAAAGGCCTTTTGGTTCAAGAAGGCAACAACATAACTGAATGTTGTAGGCAGGAATTTCACTAGTTTTAATAAGATGAGTTCATACAGATGAAGCGTTTTTTGGTTTCAGTCTGCCCAAATCAATTCTTGTAGATGAGCCACTACCTTGTTAAAACTAATTTTGCTTTGTATGTTTAATTACTTGAATTATTACAAAATTATATTTTTTTTCCACTTTCTCCCATGCACCACTTTTATATTATTTCTTTATTCTGCTAGCTAAAGATGTTGTTGTTCGCATAAATTGTTCTGTTGGGGAAGGTTGGCTTCAAAACTAGTTGAAGGAACCTTAGGATTTGCACCTATGGGGCAAAAAAGTTACAAGCTGGTTTCTGAATTTTTCATGACACTCTATGTGCATGGAGACAAGAGATGATCAGGGTGTGCCTTAACATTTGTGCGTAAGCTTAGAGACTTGGTAAAGAGGAAAAGACTAGAGGCTAGCAAACTGAGATAGTACCTCTAAATCAGATTTGAGAAAACCATTTGCCATTGGATGTAATCTTTGTAGCCCTTTTTAACCGAGGAAGCCATTTCTTATGCACCTACATAGGTCTTCTATTTCCCAATTTGTTGTTATTTCTACATAACCCTTTCAAAAAGTTGATAGATGATATATTTTTCTGCTACCAATAAATAGATTATGTGCAATTTAAATAAAGTTTCATTTTCTTAGTTGATCCTAGATCTGTCAACGGGTCGGGTTCGGATACCGGATCCGGATCCAAATACCCGATGGATCTGACCTTGAAATACCAGATCCGAATTCTTATGGGTCCTGAGTATCCGAATCCGGTTCCGAGACCCGATTCTCAGTGGAGGGCAGCGGTGGAGAGGGAGAGGCAGTCCGATTGGCGGCGGAGACAATGCGAAGCAAAAGGAGGGGGCGCGGAGCCGCGGAAGGCAACGGTGAAGGGGGAAAGGTGGAGAGAAGATTGCATCTTGGCCTTGGTGAGGGAGAGGAAGGCAGGAGCAGGAGAGGAGGGAGGGTTCAGCGCCATCAGAGAGATCGTATCTCGGCGGAAAGGGAGAGCATGGGACTGAGAGACAGAGAGAGGGAGAGGATCTCCTATCGGACTGGATCTCTTCCGTCTACGGCCTTAGTGTCAAGGTCCAACCGTTGGCGAGCGGATCTCGCAGCAGAGAGGGAGAGGCAGGGCGTCCGGAGCAGGAAAGGAGGAGAGGGAGAGGTGCCATCGAGGAGACTTAGAGCAGTGTCGTAGAAGGCCGACCGTCCCAATACCCAAACCATCTCCAGCTCCACCCTGTGCTTCCTCCTTAATATCTTCAGTATCATCGTCTTCCCTAAAATCTAAAACAAAACAAAGATCAAATCCAATACCACAACCCAGAAGAAATTTCTCAATGTTCTCAATCAAAATCAAAACAAATCGATCAATCATTTAATCGGGGAAGGGTCACTACCGACTTGCTTCATTGGATCCGAAAAGAAGGCGGTCTTCAATACGAAGGGAAAAGGAGAAGTCATCGATGATGGGCTTTGAACCCGATGGCAGATGTCCGGAGCGGGAGAGGATGGGAGGGAGAGGCGCCATCAAAGAGATTGAGAGAAAGAGAGACTGAGAGAGGGAGATTAAGAGAGAGAGAGAGAGAGATTGAGAGACTAAGGAAGAGAGGGAGAGAGGAAGACTGAGAGATAGAGAGAGGGAGACCAAGAGGAAGAGAGGGAGACTGAGAGAGGGTCTGGATATTAAATATTTTTAATATATATATATATAATATTATTGTACTATATTATTTGGGTTCCAGATCTATCGGGTTTGGATATTTAATATCCAGACCTTATCCATTTACATTTTAATTTATCGAGTCCGGATCTGGATCCAGATAAATGGGTCCGATGCTAATACCAGACTCAGACCCGTTGGATAAATACCTGCAGGTCTCAGGCCTCGATCCGGCCCGTTGACAGCTCTAGTTGGTCCTATATAAATCATTTCAACTATTCTGCTTATCTTTTCTTAATCATAAAAAAGGATAGCTGGTTGTTAGTACTTGAACATTCCTTATACTAGATCATTTGATGGAAGTTAATTATAGATTATAGAAGAGAACTGCTGGCCTTTAGTGTTTGCGAAAGATCTAGCCATCTAAGCTTTCAATGGTATTCAGCCATTCTTATAATAGAAATCGCGCATTCTCTTAACTTTTTAGCTTCCTGTTTTTTTTTTCCCCCGTCAGTGTTGCTAATACCAAGGGTTCATGTTTTCATGTTTTCATCTGAAAATGAAACTACCTAGGCTACATCAAACTGTTAAGCAGCATCGATCAGAGAGACTTCTGGTATTTAGGTCTTGGTTTACATAATTGCCAAGACTTTATAAAAGGAAACGATGAAAAACCGGGACAGATACTACAAAAAAACAAAAACCAAAAAAAATTAAGAAAAAGGGACTGGATGGAAGTTCTGAGAAGACTGTTGGACACAACTTAAACAATCTTTTGTGTTGGGATATACCGATTGACCCCCATATGCCGACTTATCTTCGGATCGGTCCGACCGACGTCCGACTCTACCCACTGGACAGACAGACGACTCCGACAACGACTCCAACGGACGACTCCGACAATGGCTGCCGATAATATCCGATCGAAGGTATGTCGGCCGAACAGATCCATACTGTTTCCGACTGATCGAGCGGCCGAACCCATATCACCGACTCACTGTCGGAGGTGGCAGCCAACGTTCGATTGGCCGAGCGGCCGAACCCACATCACCGACTCACTGTCGGGGGTGGCAGCCGACACCCGACTTCCACAAGCACCAGATCAGCCGACGGTGTCTCTGAGTCACCATCCGACGACCCGACAGCCGAATAACGACATACAGTCGGCCAGGCCATCCAAATACCGTACAACCGCTATGGGCTGTTCTTCTGTCAAGGACATGCCGTACGACCGTCGTGGGGTGTTGTTCTGCTAAGGACATGGGTTAATGACCTGACAACCCACACCGAGTTGACAGCCCCCGGCGATTTGACAACTCCCCAATTGTCTGCACCATTAATGGCGGGGCCATACCGCATTCTACTATAAAATGGGGTAAGGCAACAGTCTTAATAAGTTCTGAGCAAGCTTTCTCAAGCATGGATAAGCGCCTCTAAGCTCTTGAGCTCTCTAGCTCTCCCTCCCTCTCGTTGAGTTCCACTGTTGCCTAGTCTCCTCTCTGACTTGACCGTCGGAGGGTCTCCACCGGAGGCATCTCCGGTCAGTGAGGACTTTTCTTGCAGATGCGCGACCCCGATGATCGGACGACGGGGGGATTGGCCGCAACAGATTTGGCACGCCAGGTAGGGGCTCGACAGAGGTTAGACAGCGAGCTCCACAGAGCTTGAAAAATCTCTTAAGACGACGAAAACCAGGGCTCAGCGATCGAGAGCTATCGGATCGGCGAGGCGCTCTTCCCATCGGGAAGAGGCTCCTCCTTCACCCTCCATAGCGGAATCCAGCTCTCCGCACCCGGTGGTGACCCCGAAGGCGCAGATCGCAGCGATCGTGCGGCAAATGATCATTCTGATGGATGTGGTCAAAAATCTCCAACAGCAACCGACTCAGTTGCCGCAACCGCCGGTGGAACAACCGACGGTGCACCCTATGCCATCCAGAAGCAGCCGCCGACGCCCGCATCAACTTCTGTCTCCTCCTCAAGAGCAGCCATCGCAGCACTCCTACCGAGAAGGAGCGAGGCAGCCATGACGCGACACCCACCGATCTCGGCGTCCCTCTCCTTCCCAGCTGGAGCGAGTGAGGAAGGAGAAGCGGCCGCGGACACCGTCCGCCTCACTCTCAAGTTCGTCGGGAGATTCGACCCCTGGGGTTTCTCAACACCGACGGTTAGACGACTACGAACACATGTTCGAAGAAATCGACCATCGGCTTGCCCAGCTCCAGGCGGATGGTCAGAAGTCTTCGAACGACGTCGACTTTCGGACCATCCAACCTCTCTCCCGATTTATCCTCGACGAACCGATCCCTAGTCGGTTCAAGATGCCTCATGTGGAGCCATACGACGACTCCACTGACCCAGTTGACCATCTGGAGAGCTACAAAGCTCTCATAACAATTCAAGGGGCAACCGATGCCCTCCTCTGCATCGGCTTCTCCGCCGTACTTCGTAAAGCTGCTAGGGCCTGATACTCCGGCCTCCGCTCAGGGAGTATCTACTCCTTCGGGCAGCTCGAGCATTCTTTCGTGGTCCATTTCAGCACCAGCCGGAAACCACCACAAACCTCGGACAGTCCTTTCTCCCTCAAACAGGGAGAAAATGAGATGCTCCGACACTTTGTGGCCCGATTCAATGCAGCCACACTTGAGGTCCGGGACCTCAATGAAGACATGGCAATCTTGGCCATGAAGAGGGGGCTAAGGGGGTCCCGGTTCACATATTCCTTGGACAAGACCCTCCCTCGGATGTATGTCGAATTACTAGAACGCACATATAAATACATGCGCGCGGACGAAGGAGCTTCCGACCGGTGCCTGACCGAGGGCACGGGCCAGAAAGAGAAGCGGAAGAAAAATTGGGCTCCTACTGAACCCAGCAGGCCCCACCGATAGATGGGTCTCACCCCGACAATGGAGTTCGAGCCCGACGCATCGCAGGTATGACTCCTGCACCCCTCTCTCCGCTCTTCGTGCGCAGATCCTGATAGAGATCAAAGGAGCGGAATACTATGATGGCCTCAGCCTCTGAAGGCAAAGGGCCTCGACCAACATGGCTCGATCGCCGATCGTCGAATCTACGACTCGATCACCGATCGCCGAACCGACGGTCTCGGCCTCTGAAGGCAAAAGGCCTCAACCAATGCGACCCGATCGTCGAATCTATGATTCGATCGTTGATCGCCGAATCTATGACTCGATCATCGATCGTCGAATCTACGGCTCGATCGTTGATTGTCGAACCGACGGCCTCGGCCTCTGAAGGCAAAGGGCCTCGACCAACACGGCTCGATCGTTGATCGCTAAATCTATGGCTCGATCGTCAATCATCGAACCGACGGTCTCGACCTCTGAAGGCAAAAGGCCTCGACCAACGCAGCCCGATCACCGAATCTACGGCTCAATCGCTGATCGCCGAATCTACGGCTCGATCGTTGATTGCCGAATCTACGGCTCGATCATTGATCGTCGAACCGACGGCCTCGGCTTCTGAAGGCAAAGGGCCTTGACCAACATGGCTCGATCGTCGATCGTCGAATCTACGGCTTGATCGTCGATAGTCGAACCGACGGCCTCGGCCTCTGAAGGTAAAAGGCCTCGACCAATGTGGCCCGATCGTCGAATCTACGGCTCGATTGTCAATCATCGAATCTACGGCTCGATCATCGATCGTCGAATCTACGGCTCGATCGTTGATCGCCGAACTGATGGCCTCGGCCTCTGAAGGCAAAGGGCCTCGACCAACATGGCTCGATCGTCGATTGCCGAATCTATGGCTCAATCGTCGATCGCCAAACCGATGGCCTCGGCCTCTGAAGGCAAAAGGCCTCGACCAATGCGGCCCGATCGTCGAATCTACGACTCGATCGTCGAATCTTTGGCTCGATCGTCGATCGTCGAATCTACGGTTCGATCGCCAATCGCTGAACCAACAGCCTCGACCTCTGAAGGTAAAGGGCCTCGACCAATATGGCTTGATCGTCGATCACCGAATCTATGGCTCGATCGTCGATCGTCGAACTGACAGCCTCGACCTCTGAAGGCAAAGGGCCTCGACCAACACGACTCGACCGTCGATCGTCGAATCTATGACTTGATCGTCGATCGCCGAACCGACGGTCTCGACCTCTGAAGGCAAAGAGCCTCGACCAATACGGCTCGATCGCCGATCACCGAATCTACGGTTCGATCGCCGATCGCCGAATCTATGGCTCGATCGTCGATTGCCAAACTGACTGCTTCAGCCTCTGAAGGCAAAAGGTCTCGACCAACATGGCTCGACCATCGATCGTCGAATCTACGGTTCGATCATCGATCGTCGAACCGACGGCCTCGACCTCTGAAGGTAAAGGGCCTTGACCAACATGGCTCGATCGCCGATCGTCGAATCTACGGCTCGATCGTCGATCGCCGAACTGATGGCCTCGACCTCTGAAGGCAGAGGGCCTCGACCAACACGGCTCGATCGTCGATCGCCGAATCTACGCCGAATCTACGTCTCCTTCGCCGAATCTACGGCTCCATCGTCGAATCTACAACGGCCTCCGCCTCTGAAGACAAAGGGCTTTGACCAATGTGGCTGGCTAACTTGCCAACTTAGCTTTGACTAAGAAGGGCAAAATGCCAGGACGGCCGCAGTCGCACTCGCGACATACCGACTTGGTCACGACCGGTCGAAGGATATTCGGCCTGCCACTATTTATCATGCACCACGATGTACCCACCCAACCAAGGTCCGAGCAACGGGTATTCGACTTGTGACATACCGACTTGGTCACGATCGATCGAAGGATATTCGGCTTGCCAACATTTATCATATGTCCCGATGTGCATGCCCGATCAAGGGCCGGACAACGGATATTCGACTTGTCATCGTTATCCTATCCGAATACATCGGACGCCACTCAACTATCAAACTCTACAAAATGATCGTGTCGACATGCTACGCTCGGAGGTTGGCCGACATCCGACCCGACGTGCACGCTCGACCTACAGTCGGGACGTCTGACATCGGATCGTTCGTTGATACGGTCGCCAGAGTCGAGGCAAGATGTGATGAAAAAATACTCCTTTCGCCCGAAGCCATCGCCCACGTGTTCATGCGGGCCAACACGACATCGGACTCAGGAGTGGGGGGCAACTGTTGGGATATACCGACTGACCCCCGTACGCCGACTTATCCTCGGATCGGTCCGACCGACGCCCGACTCTACCCATCGGACAGACAGACGACTCCGACAACGACTCCGACGAACAACTCCGACAATGGCTGCTGACAATATCCGGTCGAAGATATGCCGGCCGAACAGACCCATACTGTTTCCGACTGACCGAGCGGCCGAACCCATATCACCGACTCACTGTCGGGGGTGGCAGCCGACGTCCGACTGGCCGAGCAGCCGAACCCACATCACCGACTCACTGTCGGAGGTGGCAGCCGACGTCCGACTTTCACAAGGCACCAGATCAGCCGACGGTGTCTCCGAGTCACCACCCGACGACCCGACAGCCGAATACCGACATACAGTCGGCCAGGCCATCCAAATGCCGTACAATCGCTATGGGCTGTTCTCCTGCCAAGGACATGCCGTACGACCGTCGTGGGGCGCTGTCCTGCTAAGGACATGGGTTAATGACCTGACAACCCACGTCGATGTGACAGCCTCCGGCGATTTGACAACTCCCCAGTTGTTTGCACCATTAATGGCGGGACCATACCGCATTCTACTATAAAATGGGATAAAGCAACAGTCTTGGTAAATTCTGAGCAAGCTTTTTCAAGCGTGGGTAAGCGCCTCTAAGCTCTTAAACTTTCTAGCTCTCCCTCCCTCTCACTGAGTTCCACTGTTGCCTAGTCTCCTCTCTGACTTGACCGTCGGAGGGTCTCCACCGAAGGCATCTTCGGTCAGTGAGGACTTTTCTTGTAGGTGCGCGACCCCGGCGATCGGACGACGGAGGGATGGGCCGCAACACTTTGAATTTTCGTTTTTGCCCCATCTTGAAGTAACAGATATATGAAAGCCTTCTTGACTCCATTTAATTCGTCTCTCTGAACAACTCTGAAACAAAGCCATGCATGAGATGCACAATTAATTACAATGTATCCTCTGAATAATCCAAGCAGCGTTTGCTATTTGGTGACCCATAAGCATGATCAACACTTTCTAACGCAGAGCAGTGGTAGCAGTTTGAAGTGTCCAAAACTTGTCATCTAATATCTGAATAATCCTTTAGCCTTTCATGTAAAGAAAGCAACTGTGTAACTTTGCTTGCTGGTAAGCTCTTCTTTTTTTTCGATGTGATTTAATGCCAGATGTAATGTCCGGAAACTACAGTTTCTAAGCACTGTGAGGTCCTTTGAAGTTGAGAAACTTTGGTTACTGGGCTACATCTAATTGATGCAGGACATCATATGGTGACACAAGACCCAATATTGCATCAAATATTAGCTTCTTGGTAGATGTCCTGTTGCATCCGGGCAAGCATGTTTATAAGTTATCATGGGGTACCGAAGATGATTGGTTAAATTTCTCAAGATGCAAGAAACAAACAAATCTAGAGACGTGTACCCAACTAGCATCCATCCAAACAAAGATATAAGAACAGAATTCAAGAGCAGAGGGAGGATTCAACTTTAGCTCAGTGGCCACGCTCACCCAGTGAGAGGTTGAAGGTTGGATTCATGAGTGACGCTAGTCCTCAAGATATTTGACCTTCCAGAAATTTTTCCAGACAAAAATACTAGATTTGCAGGTTTGCGTGGTAGCTCCTATTTTTGTACAATGGTGGTTGCAACCTGCTAATCCAATCCTAAACCAACCCAAAGTTGAAGTTTGATATGAAAAAATAAACCCAATAAACTATTCAATTAGGTTTGTGTCCCAAATTAAGCAGGAAGTCTTATTTGATCACGCTTGGATTCAGATAGATACATGTGTCCGAGGTGTGTAGAATATGTACACATGTATATGCATATATACATACAATTTATGTATGTGCATGAGTAACTGTATACATATATAAAAATTTTCAATTTAATCGCACAAAAAATCAATTAGATAGCAATAAAACAATAACTCATGTTGGTCCACCAAATTTCTATATATACAATTAGTTTTTACTAATAGATAGTCTTTATACGATATATTTTTTATGATTTAACATTGCTCGACTGCCATAGAATTCTTTCCTTCATGTTTTTTGCTTGCATGGATTCCTACATTACAGAAATACTAAATAAATAAATATTTTTTAATATAATTTTTATACTTTTATATCATCATCTTCTTTTGTGTTTATTAACTAATGAGGCAGCATTTTAGATGCATTAACTAGTTTTGAACCCCGTGCGATGCACGGCATGTATTTATTTTTTTAAATAATATTTTTATAAATTAAAAATTTAATATAATATAAAAAATATCATGGATGGTATCAAATATTCTAAATAAAAATATAAATATTTAAAAATATTTAAAAATATAATATTAAAAAAATATTTTAATTTTTTAACTATTCTATTCTATTTATTTTATATATATTTTAAATTTATATTAATTTTGAGACATAAAAAAATTTTATTTCTTAAGTTATGTTTTCTAAGTCATCTGCCATAACTTTCATCAAAGTAAACTTTTATATTGAGCCGCTCCAAACCTCTCAACTCATCTGATTGAGACTCTTGAATGAAAAAATAGAGGAAGCATCAAACACCCCCTCCAATCATACAATCCAAATCTCCTTATCCTCTCCAAAAACTAATTTCAAATAGATCGCCTCCAAACCCAAACCAAAATAAAGGATTTACCTTGTGAAGTGCACTGAAAATGAAAGATGACAAATAAAAACAGAAAAATATAGAACAGACTGTTTTATGTAGTTAGGTTGTAGTCTAGCTTGGTGCTATCATCTGATTAAACTTGTCGGACATATCTCTACCAAAGGTATAATAACTCCATTCTCCATCATGTCCTTAACTCTCTCCTGCTCAAACAAACCATACTTCAATTTCCTTCACTATCCTAACAGTGGTTTGACTTCATTATTCTCGCCTACTAATTGTGCATTTCGTCAAGCACCTGGCACTCATTCCACCTGCTTTCGATCAGACCAACCCAAGTAGCTTCCTTTGCTTGTTTGACACCATAGTGTTCATCTTAATATCCCAACTCGTCTTTGGTGTGAAGAAAAATAGAACCCCCCCGTCGTCTCTCTCACAACAATGTTCACCATCCTCCACTCCCATCCCCACGGTGCCTTCTCTTCCTCCTCTATCTCCTCTCTGTCACCATCCCTGACGCCGCCACCCTGCTCCTTCTCATCGCTGTCGTCATCGGTGTGGAAGCACGCCATGAACCATGCTTTGGGCATGGCAATCCCGTCAGCATTGCAGCTTGATGACTGCTCGATCATCATCGTAATCGAAACGGCTTCGGCTCTGATGGAGTCCAGGGATCGGGGGGCTTGGGATGAGGAGGAAGGGCGGTGTAGATGTGCCAAAGGCCGAGTGCGATGGTAAGGATGGCAAACCATGTCCCACAACCTCACGATGCTGTTGTATCATCCTGATAACGGTACCACCTAAGTCCCCACTGTTCTCACCATCCTCCGCTCCCATCCCCATGTACGCTGCAAGAAGTTCTAAGCCACTGCATCCAGATGGACAATTTTTTGAACTCAAAACTAATAAAAGGGCCCTCAAGGGACGTGCGGGACACTCTCGATCATACCCGATGCACTTTCTGCCATTCCATAATTATCCCTATCGATTTCGCTCAGCCATAGCAACCAATGCCTAAATCTACTTTCGATGGGTGGTGAATTTTCTATCGAAGAAAGTATCTGCTCACCCCATTTGAGCTCCTCGAGGACGGCCGCCCCACCCACTTCTCCTCCAATCAGATCGCCCGCTTCAACGTCCTCCGAGATATCATGACCCTCCTCCCTTCCTCTTTGTCCCCCCTTCTAGATCTTCATCTTTTGATCTCCTCCTCGTATGTCCTTAAATATTTTTTTAAAATAATTTAAAATTTAAATATTAGTCTACCGCTCTCTATCGTGCCGAAGCCAAAGAGGGAAAAAAAAAATATTTTGGATACGTGCAAATGAAGCTTCTTCGAGAGCTTCGGATTATATATATATATATATATATTAGATTAGTTAAAAACATTATTTACTTTCACCAGCTGCACACGTAAGCTAGCCAATCTACAATGTCTTTTTCTTTTTCTTGGTGTGTGTTGTGGGGGGGGGGGGGGGGGGCGGAGGATAACTGAGTTAATCTAAGAAGTACATGAAATCAGCAGTAAATGGCCCAAAACCGTACTTAGACACATAAATTTGTCCAACAATGTTAAACAGAAAAAGATTTTTAAAATGGCATAGTTGAATTCTATTTTTATGCACTAATATTTCCACATAATAGAAATCTAAGCATTAACAGCCTAAAATCCCTGCAGAGTTGTCAACACCTAGCTTGTGGATTAAAGATTGATCTGACATGATAAAGCATACTTCTGATCCAATCAGCACTCTGTTTCTGCATATTAGATATCAACCACTGGTGGTCTTCCAGTGCCTTCTCCGATAATGGCTCTAAAAATTCACATTTGGCTAATATATCAAGTGGAGGTATTCCTTCGATGAGTTTGTATCGAGTTTTGGCCTTCTCTTTCCAGGTTCTTGAGATCCTTCAAGTGGAGGATGATCAAGAGTGAAGGGAGATGCTCCTGGGACAACTTCCTGCTGAAAAGGCAGTCCTCTTGCAGTCTGTAAGCAGAACTCTAGCCACTGTTGACTAGTGGAGATGGACTTCTGACTCTGCCACCAATTTGATCTGTTGCAAATCTCGTCGCATAGGGTATTGCCTGAAAAGAGTTAAATGTTCGACTAATAAAGCATTTTCAGAACCTCCTTTATGGAGGCAGTTAGCATTTCAATATGTACACATACATACATATATATGCATATGTATATGTATAGTGGTGCTTAAGCAAAATCAATAGGTCTTATGTCAGCATAGCAAAGTACACAAAGGCAGCAAATACATTGGACGATGAACTGTTGGAAGTCATAATAAGGGAAACTTGTGAACAGTCAATTACGAGCATAAGAAGAGAGTGAAGGAGAAGCCAGATCATACCCATAAGTCGGCCCATAAACTTGTCCCAGACTTGGGAACAACCACTGCAACATTGGACAGGCGCTTGGCAGAAGGAATAACATCACTACTCCATCCTACAGCAACCCACACTTCTCCTGCCCCAAATGCCTTTAGGTAGTGCACACTGTCAAATAGTCTCACCTGGAGAATGCAACCAGAATCTCAGCATTTAATCAAAAGTATACATCATAAATTCAGTACACCTGTTCAACACAGTAACTGTTGCCTTTACTTCCAATATACAATGTGACCATTAATCAATTATCAGTGAAACAATGTAGTGGAAGTGTAAATTATTCCCAGGTTAGATTGAGGCACAGGTAGCAAAGGCAATACAAAATCAAAAGTGAGCTTTAACCCTCAGAGCACCCATTTACACCATAAAGCCACTTATTTGAAATCGAATTTGGAATCCATTCTAGCAAGTTGCAAGAAACTGAAACCATCTTCTTTGTACCTGCCTTTGAAGCATTGTCAGATTATGCAGGACAGCTTCTCTCCCACCAATAACCTGTGATTCAATATCCTTTGTATTGTATGATGCCCCCATATGTTTCAAGACTGCACCAACAACCTCTCTAGGAGAATCAACCATTGAAATCTTTCCAGCAAGTTCAGGCCTCCATAAATCCCCCCAGTCCTGCAATAATTAAATGTTCCTAGTATAGAGCACACAATAAATGCATACGCACAATAACCTCAGTTTGATCTTACAGACATGCATGAGAGAGAGAGAGAGAGAGCACATAGTAATAGCCTAGAATCAATTTTTCTGTGAATGATTAAGAAGCCTATGGATATCAGAATTCAGGACAAAAACAACCTAAGTTTCAAATCTGTTATAAAAGTCCAAAAGTATAGTGGAATGTGAATCTTTTTAATTGATTTCTTTTGCTGATGGATTAATCGCAGCATTAGGCAGTGCATACAAGAAAGAAAATTTACCTCAATTGGCCTCAGATTGTGCTTTCTGAATTTGTTCTTCTTGTATGCTATAACCATGGTTCCCCAACGATAAGGAACACCCCATACATAGCCATTAGAATCTAAGTCTCCCTTATTGTTCCTGCATAGATATACCTGAGAGACTTTGATAAAACTATACCAACAATTTTGATACTAAACACCCGAAGCCAATAACAATTCATACTGAGCATCTGAACGTAAACTACAGTGCAAAGGCTGAGCAAACAAGTGGACTTCTAACGAATACTTGGAATGCCTACTAAACTATACCAACAATTTTGATACTAAACACCAGAAGCCAATAACAATTCATACTGAGCATCTGAAAGTCAACCACATTGCAAAGGCTGAGCAAACAATTGGACTTTTAACGAATACTTGGCATGCCTATTAGCACTGCTAGAAGTTTGATAATGGCAATCAAAGCTCACAAAAGATAAAAGAGGACAACAGGTAGATACATCAGTTACATGGCATGCTGGAAGCCAATTCTTGGGGGGGGGGAGATGTGTGTGTGTGTGTGAGAGAGAGAGAGAGAGAGCATATAACGGAGAACTTAATTCATATTAAGAGGTCATAACTAACACAAACATGAACAAGCTTCAGACTTTGCAAAGATTTAGATGTATATATATAAACTATTTGCAGAAGAGTTGTTAAATCACTTCAATTGCAGTGGACCGGGGCTTGCCCTAGCAGTCACACCCCTCTGCTTAGCAACCAGAGGTTCTGCAGTTAAATGTTGGGTGGTGCATTCCCAATTGTTTGACCTGGGTAATTTAGTGTGGATGGATCTCCCTCTATCTCCCTCACAACAATAGATTCTTCACTCATAAAAAAAGGAATTAGGAATTGTTTAGAACACAAAAAAACACTCAATAGGACGGCCATTGCTTGATGCAATAGTAGAAGGCTTTGGCTCACAAATGCAATGGTGCAGGTTCAAGTCCTAGGGCAGCTACTTTGTGCAAAAAATACCACCGAGATACTGTCCCCAGTCCGCCCCTCCTAGGACCCCAGGGATTGCCGGACCATAACTGGGTTATGACAAAAATAACAGTAGGTGTAACCGTATATACTGATCAACTTCATCATTTGCTACATATTACATAACCCATTTTATGTGCGGATACTCTATTTATCTTTTCAGCATTTATGTTTGTGAGCATGGGACCAAATCCAAATAAATGACAAGGATCAAGGATGTAAATTATGATGTATGGATTACAAGCATCAGATTCTCACCTTCCATTTGTTGCCTAAAATGTTAAACCAATGTTCTCGATCTACATCTTTCATGGGTTCTATCAAACCTCCACTAATGGCATGGCTGAGCCAAGAGTCACCAACAGAAACTATATCAGCTGCCATGGTAGACTTAGGCTGCAGAGATCCTTTCTCCAAAGACGAGGACAAGTCAGAGAAAATGGACTCAAGACTTCCTCGGAACTCTGTGATTAATTTCAACCTTCTTCCTTGTGCTTGAATGAACTCCTACATTATATAAAAGATATAAGGAAGAACAACATGAATTGCTGAAAACAATGCACTAACCAATCTTACAACAATGTACTGACAATGCTGAATCAGAGAAATAGATGCAAGTGAAAACCAAAGGGTAACTCATTTATGCTTGACAATTGAAAGATTGGCTTACAACATAATTTGTGATCTGAAGGTAACATGAGATCTATTCCCCTGCATCAATTCGGCAGTGCAAAAAAAATGGACCTCCAGAAAGGTTTCAGATGACAAGAACTTATTATGTAGAAGACCAGAAAAAAAAAAAAACAAAACAAAAGGTGCAATAGAATGCAGAATGGTATCTACTTATGAATGCAATTAAAAGAATTTGAAGGAGGTTGTTTCACTCCAGAGGCATCAAGAACTTGATCATCTCCATGTCCATAACAGCATCGATTCGTTTTGGACCAGATACATTTCTTTAGACCAATTCAAATCATATGCAAACAAACAAATAAATCAATGAATGAAATGCCTAAGGCCATGCAACAAGGCCAAATTGAGCAAAGGATTTAAATTCTCCCGCAATTTTCTTTTGAGAGATCATAATGAGGCACCAACCTTGATCCATGAGGGTGGTATGGAGCCACGAAGGGCAACAATCCTTAGAGGGACAGTAAGAGCATATGTCTTTGACTTCCAACTCTCAAGCGCGGCCCTTAACTCCTCATCCTCCATTCTTTCAGCAGTTTTATCAGAGCTCTCCACTGCATGACTCCCTTAGAGTTAATAGATTTGGCACCATTTGCAATCCAGAAGCACCAACATCATTCCCAGAATGAAAATAAAATCTATGAAACATTTACAAATGATTTCCTTTTTTTTTTCAAAAAAATATCTTATATGTTACACCGAGCTGATAGAAAGGAAAAACGAAAGCTGGTGGTATCATTGCTTCTGATACAGAGAAAAGTTCGTAATTTTGATATCCATATGTCATCCAACAGTACCAACATAATCTTCGGGCAAATTAGAACTCCCAAATAAAACCTTGAAATAAAAAAATATGAAAAATAACTCCCACAAAAGCCAATAATTAAGATGCTCAAACTCAACAGAGAACCTACATAGAAGAAAAACGAAAGGTAGGATTTTTTTTAATGCCTCCACCGTCATCGACTCATGATACAGAGGGAAAACATACCGGAGGCAGTGGTGGCGGTGGGGGGCAGAATTGGAGCAGAACCGAGGGCACAGGCGCGGGCGCCAAAGCCAACGAGGAAGACGGCGGAGGCGGCCAGGTGGACCAGCAAAGCAAAGTGCCGTCTAAGGGTTCCGCGAGGGAGGGGAATGGAGAGGGTGACGACGCCCGGGTGGTGTGGCGGCCGGACAAGCGAGGGAAGGCGGTGGAGGAGGAAGAAGGGGGTATTTGGTTAAGGGAAGCGACGATCGGGCTCCGGCGCCACAGGGAGGGAGATCTAGGGTTAGGGTTTGAGAGGTGGAGGAGCGGATGAGGAGAAGACGGGAAAGGGAGCACTGCCATGGAAGAGATCAGAAGGTTTTGGATTGCCTACATCGTCACCGTATATCACCACAGACCGGATGCGTGAATGATAAACTAATGTGTCAATGCCTAAATTGGATGATGAATTATTTCTGGCAATATTTTAGATAGATTAGAATCGGTAATTTTTGGCTGCGTTTCGTATCGTTTCTATTTATTTTTTAAAAATAAAAAAAAATATATTTTAGATGTTTTAAATAAAAATATATTTGATTTTTAATAATAAAATAATTAATAAGTAAAAGATTTTTTTTTAAGTTAACAATGAAAAAAAGTACAAAAGCAGTTGACTTCTCGAAAATGGGGGCATCTCAGGAATCTTGATGCAAAATGATAACTAAATTAGAAGGACTGACATTGGGAAGCTTGCCAGTTCGCTATACCATTGTGTTCCCAAAATATACGTTGGGCCACAAAATAATTCAGTAATGAACAGAGCTGTAGAATATCAGCTAAAAGAGAAGTCATCCGCCGCTCATTTGAAATTACTTGATTCCAATTGATTACAGTTGCCGAGTCCCGTTCTAGAATTACTTGCCTACAACCCAATGAGAGAATCACCACCGAATGACCTTCTCAGGTAGCTCGAAGTTCTATAGCAACCACTGAATTTGCCTCAAAAGACTTTGCTCCCACTACTATAACTCATGCCAAATGATCACGAATAATGAATCCCGCGCAGCCTTGAGAATTGCGTGAGGAACCATCAAAATTAATCTTCACCTGTCCAAGGAGAGGGGGAGTCCATCTAACCTGCAAAAATAAAGAGAGTGAGGAGCTACTGGAGCTGCAAACTTCCCAATGCCTCAGACAAGAGTAGAAAAAATTCAAAGCTTGATAGAATTATAAGGCCAAGCAAAGTAGATTCAAAAATAAACTATGGTTGAGTGCGACATGCTAAAAATTCTGTTATTCTAGCACCCCACGTAGCCAATCTGAATAGCCTATAAATTTTTGTTAGATGTATATTCTAAAGTCAATCGAGCTGAACATTAATTTTTTTTAGAACATAATTTCGTATTGACTTAATTATTTAAGACAGTTAGTTACAATTCATGTAACATATGCGTCATAAAATCGTTCAGAGGGTTAATAAGTTGATGACACATATTTTTAAGAGTGGAGAATTTAAGACATGTGTCATTGATGGTTAATTCTCAAATTGCTCCCGATCGATGGATTATCATAAAGATGGTGATTAATCTGGTTAGATTGATGCACGATTGCTTTTTAGGATAGATAAGTCTCAAGTCTACAGTATGGGGCACTGGAGTGAAGTACAGGTATTTGTTAGAGAACAAAGATATCGAGTATGACCAACATAAAAAGTTACTTGGATGTCTACTCACTCATCAGTGATTTCTCGATGCTGTAGTAGTGTGAATGATTCTTTACCTGCGGTACCTCAGCTGTTCATAATGAGGTTGCTATAGTTTGACTACACCATAACTCGTCTCCTAACCATACGGAGCCTTGAGATATATATTAGCTGCAGTAAATTCATTGTAGAATAGGATGTGTACCAAGATGAGATCTACGATCTTAGTAGAAAAGGAGAAGTCCTATGTGATTTGCAAGATTGAGTTCAGAAAGTCTTCGATCGAAGTAAGTGTAAATACTGAAAAAAAATTTCACAAAAATTCATAAATAACTCGAGTCGAGCCAATCTTGCATATGACTGATGTTAGAATTTGATGAGTTTTTCATGACCTCCGTCTAGTTGGGACTCACGATAGAAGAATTGAATCACACGGTAACTATATCTAGAGATTCATTACTTTCATTCTGCTAATTGCCACTACATGCTGCTAGACGTCACTAGTAGATTGTGGGACCAACGAAATTATTTTGATGGTCAATAATTTTCATTAGTGAGTTGAAATTTTTTTAATCCATTGAAAAGAGTTTCAATGATATTTTGATGGAGATCAAAATATATCTCACTATCAGACAGAATAGAACCTATAGGGTTACATACAAAAGAGATCTTGACTGATCGAAATGTTGAATTACGATTTCAAATCGCAAAAAGATCAATTATCAAT